>NW_006400092.1:1935332-1949354 GCF_000299155.1 Elephantulus edwardii | reverse complement strand
AACTGTGCAGCTCTGCAACTGCATCCTGGCCCATCCTCACCCTTCTGCCCCCAACCCTCACCTCCTTGTACCCCCAATATGTTTTTCCCAATAAAAAAACAAATTTTAAAAAAAAGAAATCAAGAAAGGCATGTGTAAAAAAAAATTTTTAAAGGTGTTCCACAGCTGTCATTTCACCATATCTATTCAAACTTTATCTTGAATAAATCATTTGACAAGCCAGACTTTATGAAGAATAATATGTCCTCCGGTTCAGAGGACACATTCTTAATAACTTGAGTTATGCAGATGATACAATCTTGCTATAAGTGAGGAGGATCAGAGATGCTGGCAGCAGAAGATCAAAGACTGCAAAAATACTCATCAGTGGGCCAATAGGTAATGTCATGATCAATGGAGAAAACATAAAAATTGTCAAAGATTTCGTCTTACTTGGATACACATTTAACACCCTTGGTATCAGCAGTCAGATGTAATGCACGAATAAGTCTGTTCTCAATGACCTCTCCAAATTACTGAGGAACAATGATGTCAGTTTGAAGATTAAGGGCATGATTCAAGTCATGGTCTTCTCAAACACATGCTATGCATCTGAGAGCTGAACAATGAATAAGGACGACAGAAGAATAATTGATACCTTTGACTTACGGCGTTAGAGAATACTAAATATCTATCTCATGGACTGCCTAGAGAATAGATACGTCTTGGAGAAAATGTAGTCAGAGTGTTCCTTAGAGGCAAGAATAGTGAGACTTTATTTCACATACTTTGGGTACGTTATTGTTGTTGTGTGCAGTCAAATCAGAACCAACTCACAGCTGACCCTTCAGAGGGTTTTCAGAGGCACATCATGGGAAGAGATTGCCCATCCTTCTCCATGGTTTATTCTAATTGTGTGCCTTTGGTACTGCAGCGTTGTTTCTAGGCCACCAAATGGACATCATGCTTGAAAAAGTGACAGGTCAGTGAAAGAAAGATCTTCAATTAGATAGATTGATATGGTGACTGCAGTAATGTGCTCAAGTGTGTCCAAGATGAGGAGGATGGCACAGAATAGGACAGCACTCAGATCTGTTGTTCTGTCTTAGAGTTGCTGTGATTTGTAGCCGACTCGATGGCATCTAACAACAACAGTATATGCAACCAGCTGTTCCTCAGTGGCAAGGATGATGAAATTATGTTTCACATTCATTGGGCCTCTTGTCAGGAAGGACAAGAGAAAGACATTTTCTTGGAGAAGGACAGTTTTGGGGGAAAGTTAGAGGGTCAAAAAAAGAGATGTCGATCTCAGTACAATGGATTGACACAGTAACTATAGCAATGGGCTGGAGCATATCACAGATGGTGAGAATGGCACAGGATAGGACAAGATTTAGGTCCGTTATTTATACCATGACTATGAGTTGTAGTCAGCTCAATGGCATCTAGCAACAGTGCTCTAGTAGAGGGAGTGCTGGTAGTCTGGTGAGTAAGAAGTTGTGCTGCTACGCCAGAGCGCCAGAGGCAGGCAGTTCAAATCTACTCTTTGCCCTTAGGAGAAAGATAGGCAAGCTCTTCTCCTGTGAATAACATCTCTGGAAACTGGGGAGTCATCTATAAATTGGGTCAAATTTGATGGTAACGAGTGTTTTTGAGTGACTATGACTACGAGTCATGCACCAACTACCTGTATAGCAGAGGCTTCAGTCACAACAGATCCTACAACAGTGATAGATATCCATTTTATTATCACATGTATCAGAACTTTCTTTCTTTCTAAGTAATTCCATTAATTGTCCTACCATTTTTTAAACCATGTTACACATATATGTAACAATATTTGTCATTTCCCCATTCATACAGTTCAATGGTATTAATGATTTTTATACTCTTCAGTGATTGCCATTTTTTCCAATTGTCTTTCATCATCGGTAACAGTTGACTAAGTCTATCCTGTAGCAATGAATGCCCCCTCCATGAGTTTTGAGAGTCTTCTTTTTTTCTTTTATTATTAATTTTAATGAAAGTTTTCAGAGATTTTGGATTTCCATTCATTCATTGTTGCACTTTTCTCCCTGCCCACTCCTTCCCCCGAGAGTCTTCTAAATTTAACTCCCTGAACTGCCTCTTTTCTGCATCATTACTTGGTTCATAAACCTCTGGACTTTGCGAATTCCAATCTCCCAGATGCAACATAAAAGGAATATAGCAAGGCAAAAGTTTTTGTGCCATCATTAAGCTAGTAATGGTTTGTGGGTAGTTGGTGGTTTTTGTTTTTGTTTTTTGTTTTACTTTTTTTGTGCACTAGTATTCTATACTTTTATTGATTTTAGTGTTTTGAAAGATATTTTGGATTCTACCAATGATATTTTCCAGGTTGTAAATATCATATTATAGGATAAAGTGGTGAGCTCTGGTGGCTGAGTGGTAAGAAACTGCCCTGCAATCCTGAAGCCACGCAGTTCAAATCCACCGGCTGCTCCATGGGAGAAGGATAGGCAATCTCCTCCCGTGCTATTAAACTGGCTCTGAAAACCTGCTGGAGAGAGTCAGCTACGAGTCACTTGATGGTACACAACAAAAATAACAACAACAATAACAAGTGGTACTATTAGTATGCTAATAAAATTTACTATTACTCTTTATCTCTCAAGATTCTAGACAAGTACATATAAATATATATTGTAAATTGCATGTAATTTTTATATTTTATTGGCTCAAAATCTATTTTCCCACTGTTCAACTTGCTTCAGTGCCTGCACCCTATGAGCGAGAAGGCCAGGCAATTGTTCAGCGTCCCGGCTCACTTTGGCATGGAACGTTATAAGAGATCCACAGAGAGTTACTCAGTTTTAAGACGTTCTTTACAAATTTGTATTTTATAGACATTCATAGAAGCTTAACTAAATGCAGTTTAATGTTTCTTTATAATTTCCTTTCTTTCGTGAATTGTTTGCTTATGTAAGTATTTATGTAAGTACCCTTCTCTTTTTTTTCTTCCATTATTTTTCTCAAACTGGTTTATGCCATTTACTGGTTTTTTTTCCAGCGTATTTGTGAATGTCTTTCTGTTGCTTTTATGCAACAGGAATATGGAGCATTATACTATAACTGAGGAAGAACCATATTTGTCTTTCTGTGTCTGGCTTATGTCACTGATTCTAATTTCTTCTCAATTCATCCATGTTGTGCAGTATTTCATGAATTTCTTAATTGTTGTTAGTAGTGAATAATACTCTATTGTGTGAAAATACCATAGTTTTTTCAGCCATTTACTCAGTAGTGGACATGAGTTGTTTCTCCCTCTGTGCTATGGTAAATACTGCAGCAGTAAATATGTATGTACAGACATTAAGTTTGTTTCACCGCTCTTATTTCTTTTAGGAGCTCTGGTGACCTAGTCCACTAGGAATTGTTCAGCTATTAGAGTCTGAATCCACAGCTTCTCTGGAATTTGAGTCCATCAGTGCCTTGACTCTGACTGAAACGGTCGGACAATCTCTTCTCATGTGTTGTACAGCCTCTGAAAACTGGCTGGAAGGTGCGTTCTAAATTGATTCCAACTGAAGAGCACTGATTTTGAGGGATTTTAATGTTCTTATTTCTTAGATAGTGAGACTAGTGGTGGGACTGCTGGATCAATTGGTATATCTATTCTCAACTTTATGAAGAAATGCCAAACTTCTTTGTATAGCAATTGCACCATTTTATATTCCCATCAGCACTATATGTAAGTTATAATCTCTCCACATTCTAGCCAGCATTACTTGTCTTCTGTCTTTAAAAAAAATTATTATTATTAGTATTAATTTTCCTTTTCCCCCCTTTTATTATTTTGTGTGTGTATCGTCAAATTGGATCTGACAGGTACAGGAGGAGATTGCCCCTCCTTCTCCAGCAGAGCATCTGGTGGATTTGAAACGCATACCTCTGGGATTGCAGTACAGCTTCTTGCCACTAGGCCACCAGAGCTCCCTTACTATTAGTATTAATTTTCGTGACAATTTATAGAGATTTTGGATTTCCATTCATTCATTGTTGCACTCTTCTCCCTGCCCACCCTCCCCTTCAGTTCGTTTTTCTCTTTGAAAAGTAAAAGAAAAATTCTTTCATTGTTATACAATCCCTCCCCCCAAGTCCACTCCACTAAGCAGCCTTCCTTCGGGATTCATGTCATGACAATAATACCTAATCATATATCCCTTTTACACAGTTTTCTCTTTCGTATGTTTCAATGTAATATACATTATTTATCCCATCTTTCTCAGTCTCCCCCCATAACCCTTATGTCAGTCCTGTTTTACAATAGTGGCACTATGCAGTATTTGTCCTTCTGTGATTGAGATATTTCACTCAGCAAAATGTCCTCCAGGATCATCCATTTTGAATAATATTTCATGAGTTCCTTGTTTTTTCAATGCAGCATAGTATTCCATTGTGTGAATACACCACAGCTTCTCTATCCATTCGTTTGTTGATGGGCACTTAAGTTGTTTCCAACTCCTTGCTATTGTGAACAAAGTCACAATAAGCATGGGTGTGCATATATCTGCTTTGGTGGTAGTTTTGGTTTCTTTGGGGTATATTCCCAGTAGTGAATTGCTGGGTCAAATGGTATCTCTATTTGCAACTTTTTGAGAAAGCACCATACTGCCTTCCATAGTGGTTGCACCATTTTACACTCCCACCAACAGTGAATACGGGTTCCAGTTTCTCCACAACCTCGCCAGCATTTGTTGCTTGCTGTTCGGTTAAATTTTGCTATTCTGGCTGGGGTGAGATGATATCTCATAGTTGTTTTGATTTGTATCTCTCTTACAGCTAGGGATTTGGAACATTTCTTCATATGCTTGTTAGCCATCTGAATGTCTTCTTTGGTGAAGTGTCTATTCATATACTGTGCCAATTTTGCAATTGGATTATTTACCTTTATCTTGTTGTGGTGCAGTTGTTTTCTCTCTTTTTTTTTTTTTAAGTGAACAAGTTGTTTTCTCTCTTATTGAACATTATTACTGTTGTAGGATGAGCTATCAAGGAGAGTATTGTATTGGGGTTTTTTTTGTTCTAATATTAGTATAATATTATTTTGTTCTTTATAAAAGTACAGAAATGATGGTAGTTATAGAATAGAGTTTAGGTCTTGGCGAGCTCTGGTGGCCTAGTGGCAGGAAACTGCACTGCAATCCCAGAGATGCGTGGTTCAAATCCACCAGATGCTCTGCTGAAGAAGGAGGAACAATCGCCTCCTGTGCCAGTTTGATCCAATCTGACGGTACACACACACACACACACAGACACACCCCAAAAAAATAAATAAATAAAAATTATTAAAACAAAAAGAACAGAGTTTAGGTCTTGTGTGCAGAACATACTCTCAGTCATATTCTATTTGATGACACTTAAGCACTGCTAAGTGAAACTAGTACTGTTCTATCTGGAGGAACACTCTTCCACTTTGTACATCACACTTTGTCAATGTACAGTATGAAGTAACCTGGGTTGTGGACAGTGTTTGGTGGAGCTCTCAGCTGTAAAACAGGTTTGGAAGCAAGAGTGGCATCCACTTCCTAAACCACATGCCTCTGGAAACTCTATGAACTTGGCGAAATGACTACAGTTATGGGAAGGCATTAGGTCTTTTGTTCAGAGTCGCTATGAGTTGCTCTCAACGCAATGGCAATCAATAACAACAACACTGTTCTGTTTTAATAGTTCTAATACATAGGATATTGAGCATTTCTTCCTGGAGTTGATGGCCATCTGAGTATCTTCTTTGGTGAAGCATCTTTTCATGTCCTTTACTTGTTTTGTAATTTGGTTGTCTTTTTCTTGTTGAGTTGTTGGACCAAGGAGCTTTCTGTTTGCAGACTTCAGGGATTGGTGAGAACATTGGGCAGCAGTTGCAGCCAGCATGCTGGGACCACTCCCAGCCAGACCTTGCCTGAAGTGTTATCTTGCTGATTCCTTTCCTTTCAGATTAACATAAATATGTAGCTGTAAGTATGAGTAATAGCAAACTTGATTAGAGGCATGGGCAGCTACACTTTTTTTTTTTGCGTTGCTTTGTTTGCTATACTATTTTAAGTGTATTTTAAAAAATTTGTGTCATATATTACTAAATACTTTGTGATTAGTATTTTAAATCTCCCTTGTGGCAGATAATTTCAATTTCTATTTAAATATACCATCTCATTAGGGGATTATTGTCTTTATCACTGATTCTCTCCTGTTGTCCTTTCTAAAGAATTCTTTCTCCTATTTTGGGGATCATCTCAATTACTAATTGGGTAACAAAAAGCTCAAGAGAACATTAAGCCAATCTTTCATACTTTTATTTTGTTCTTTAACTTCCACATTTCTTGCTTATTTCCTCTCTCCCCGTCTCTCCTCTCCTTTTAGAACTCTTTAAGCCATTCTCAGTGAAATTTTTAGTGTTTCTTCTCTTGCTTTTCTTTTTTCCTGATTTAACCTCCTCCCATTTCCCCCTCCCCTTCCCCTTCCTCCCTGCTTTCTCAAGCCTTCTACATTAAAATGAAAATCTGTGGAAACAAGTAAAGGTAGTAAGGACAAGCAAACATTAATTATTGTGTTCCAGAAGGAAATTCTGTTCTGACAGCCCTTTGGCTAGATTAAGTTCCCACTCAAGAAAGAACAACGCTTTTGCCTGAGAATCTGCTGTGAGAGTGATGGATGGTACTGCAGTTAGGACTTGGAGAACTGCAGGAAAAGGAGGGGAATCATTGCCAGGCAGCAGCAAGGGAGGAGGTGGTGGCAGAGAGAAAGAGCCAGTCAGGAAGAGCTTCTGAAAGGGGTGGAGAAAGCTCTGCCTGTGCATGCTGTCTGCAGGACTTCTCTCTGTAGACATTGCCTTTGTGAGCTGAATGCAGAGGCCATGTGCATGCAGAATGTATGTGAATGTATGTGCTTCATTCAGATCATGAGTCTCTGTGAACTGCTGACTGCAAGAAACAGGAATGTATTGTGAAAGGATTTTGCAGTCAGAGTGCTTGCTCGCTCGTGGTTGTGTGGTATGTGTGACTGAGTTTTTGCCAAATGAATGCACTGTTCTGATTCCAGCTCTTTAGTGGAAGTCTGGCCAACTTAGCCAAGACACAACAAAGTCAGAATTTAAAGATAATATGAGGCAGTATGAGGTGGAAACAGGGACAAAGGTTCTCACAACAAAATAAAAGGAGATATGACAAAAGAAGAAATGAGAAAACAGGGAATGGTAAGGAAAAGAGAAAGGAAAAACAGCATTCTTCCATTTAAAAGCATTATACACCCATATATGTCCCCTGTCACATTGGTGAGATATTTCTCCCTTATTTCTTTCTGAGTAAGATTTGTCACAAAGCATATATATTATAACTGGAGGCACTTAAACCTTAACAAATATCTAGAAGTTCTGAGATGAGGAAAAGTGAACTTGGTGCCATTTTAGACAGGAGGGCTGAGGAGTACTCTGTTTTGATCCAGGGTTTCAATAAATAGGATCTGAGAATTAATTTTGTAAATAATTATATTTTGTAAATAATGTTTGTAGAGCATGAAAAGCAGGACTGTTCAAATGCATCCGCTTCCCTGTTCATCTATAGTTACTACTTTGATGAGAAAATTAACAAAATTTAATGGGAGTTTCTATACCTGGAATGAGGCATTTTCCATGGTTGTGTGAACTTTTAGATCTAGGAACTTGACTAGAGCTAGTAACTTGAGTGTGGGCAGAAAAGAAAAATCCTAATTAGCAGTATCCCAGTTCTGCATTGTTGCCAAAACACTAATTACATATTTTTTGACTTGCAAATTATAACCATCACGACGTCTTTCTTCCCCAGCTCTTTGCTCACTTCATTTTCTAAATCAGAAATAATTGGAAATGGCTATATTACCAATACTACTTTTACTCTCCATTCTTTATTCGGTCTTTTGTTTCATTCAGCCATCTTTTCTTCCTTTCTTTCTACTCTATTTTTTTTAAACAAAAACCTCTGCTCCTTTTGTATTTCTTCCTTTCCCTCATGCATCTCAGAATTTTATTAAAATTTTCTTTTACTTCTTTCCTCACCACTCTCTGTTTTATCGAAATAATTCTTTCCCAGTCTTGGCTCTCTCCTCTTTGCTTTCTCGGGTGTCTTTGTCTCCAGCAGAGGGGGTCTGATGGTGATGAAGCCTGGGAGAGAGCAGGCCAGGAGGGGGAGGGGAAAGTGGTGCTTCAGCTGTTTCTGCAATCAGCCTATAAAAGGCAGCCTTAAAGCCAGCCTCAGCACATTCCCTCATCCACCCCCACAGATCTCCTCTGTGGTGCTTTCTACTTCCCCACCTTAAATTCCACCCCCCAAAACACCACTACCACACATTCCCTTTTTGGGTGACTTTACCCGAAAAAGGTGTGATTATCAGGGATGCTGTGATTGCCAGGGATGCTGACCTACTTCAATTCTTTATTCACTAAACTCTGATTTTGTCACTAAACCCTGCTTTCCAGGGAACTGGGTTCCAACATGACAGCAGATCTCTTTTTAAAACTCAACTCATTATCTCTCACAAGATTGTAGTAGTCATATTTTTAGTATCTGAAGTTCAAGAAAATACATAATGGTAAAAAGCTGCTATTACTTTAGTAATGCCTAACCACATTTAAATTATTACATGCACAGTATTAATAATAATTTGTTGAATCCTGCAATTCAATGACATGGATTTCTGAGGCTTTCTGAGCGCATAGATCTTAGAACTATTATGCAGTCTTTGTTACTTTCCTTCTCCCTTTATCTGTTTCCCTGTGGAAAATTCTAATTTATAGATTCATTATCTTTACATGGTAGTTTTTAAAAGTCTGATACCTAAACAAAACCATATTCACTAAGAAGTAGAGAAAAATTATAGACAGTATTTGGGGACATTACAAGATGTAATAAAACACATGGATTGAAATTCTAGTTCTGCCACTTGCTGTGTGACTAAGAATTTTAACCTTTCTGTGTTTAAGTTTGTTCATTTATAAAAAGAAGGTGCTTAATTCCAGAAAGGTTGTTTGGAGGGTTAAATGGCTTGATACTTGTAAAATTATAGGTCATATAACTCCATGTGCTAAGACAAAGAGTTGCTATTTGGTGGCCATGGTAGAATCGTTCTGTTGGGTTTTTTAGGCTATGACTTTTATACGAGCAAATTGACAGGTGTTTCTCATACACAGCCTCTACTGCCAACCTTTTAGGTAGCTCCAGAGTACTTAATCATTGCACCACCAAAGCTCCCTCATGAACAATGGATCTGAACCTTGCCCTATCCTATGCCTTCCTCATCCTCTCTGATATAGTTGAGCCTATTGTTATAGTCATTACGTCAATCCATCTCCTTGAAGGTCTTGCTATCTTTCGCTGACCCTCCACCCTTCCAGCATGATGTCCTTTTCCAAGCATTTGTCCCTCCAAGCAATGTGTCCAAAATATAAGAAACAAAGCCTCACCATCTTTGTATCCAAGGAGCACCCTCTGGTTCCACTCTCTCCAAGATGTATTTGTTTGTTCTTTTAGCAGTCCATGCCATATTCAGTTCCCTTCTCTAACACTTCACCTCAAAGTCATCAGTGCTTTGGCTGTCAATATTAGTTATTGTCCAACTTTCAGGTTAATAATGTTGCTATATGCTGTTGAGTCGCTTGCCACTCATAGCCACCCATTTCAATACATCTTTTGATTTCTCGACTGCTGATACCAAGAGTGTTGATTCCTACAACTAGGAGAAGATGAAAATAGATGAATGAGACCTTCTAAGAATCAAATCCCTATGCACATCAAAAAAACTTCTCCAACAGGGTAAAAAGGGAAGCCACAGACTGGGGAAAAGTATTTGATAATGACATATCAGATAAGGGACTTATATCTGGAATTTATAAAATACTTGAGCACCACAACAAGATAAAGGTAAATAATCCAATTGCAAAATAGGCACAGGGTCTGAACAGACACTTTACCAAAGAAGACATTCAGATGGCTAACAAGCATATGAAGAAATGTTCCAAATCCCTAGCTCTAAGAGAGATGCAAATCAAAACAACTATGAGATAGCATCTCACCCCAGCCAGAATAGCAAAATTTAACAGAACAGCAAGCAACAAATGCTGGCGAGGTTGTGGAGAAACTGGAACCCATATTCACTGTTGGTGGGAATGTAAAATGGTGCAGCCACTATGGAAGGCAGTATGGCGCTTTCTCAATAAGTTGCAAATAGAGATACCATTTGACCCAGCAATTCACTACTGGGAATATACCCCAAAGAGACCATAACTGCCACCCAAGCAGATATATGCACATCCATGTTTATTGCAGCTTTGTTCACAATAGCAAGAAGTTGGAAACAACTTAAGTGCCCATCAACAAATGAATGGATAGAGAAGCTCTGGTATAATCACACAATGGAATACTATGCTGCATTGAAAAACAAGGAACTCATGCAATATTATTCAAAATGGGTGACCCTGGAGGACATTATGCTGAGTGAAGTATCTCAGTCACAAAATGACAAATACTGCATGGTGCCACTGTTGTAAAACAGAACTGACATAGGGGTTGCGGGGGAGACTGAGAAAGATGGATTCAATAATGTATACTGCATTGAAACAGATGAGGGAGAAAACTGCTTCAAAGGGATATGTGATTAGGTATTTTTGTCATGACAGGAGTCCAGAGCAAAGGCTGCATAATGGAGTGGACCTGGGGGGGAGGGATTATAAAACAATGAAAGACTTTTACTTTTCCAAGAGGGTATGGACTAGGGGGGAGGGTTGGGAGGGGAAAAAAGTGCAACAATGAGTGAAAGGAAATCCAAAGTTTCTGTAAATTTTCATTCAAATTAATAATAAATTTTTTAAAAAAATACCAATTAATAAGAAACACTGTAAAAAAAAGGTGTTGATTGTGAATATAAACGAGATGAAATCATTGACCTCAGTCTTCCCTCCTTCTTTATATAACATAGCCTATTGGCCCAGAGTGAAGACTTTAGTCTTCTTGATGTTGAAATGTAGTCCATATTGAAGGCTATAGTTTTTGATCTTATAAAGCAAGCTGAGACACGTTAGTGTTGTTATTAGGTGCCATGAAGTTGCTTACAACTCATAGAGACCCTGTGAACAACAGATTTGAACTCTGTCCTATCTGCCCGTGCTGCAGTTGCTGTATCAATACATGTCAATGAGAGACAGTGTTCTAGTCACCCTACTGTGTCATTCTCCATCATTGCTTTTTCTTTATTTCCCCAATCTCATAACTTGGTAGCATTCTGTTAAAAAGAAATTTAAAAAAAAAAAGTAAAGCTCAAAAAGATTGGAAATGCAGATGGAGTTGATGAAGACAAGTTAGAAAGACAAAAAGATCCAAAATCTCTGTAAATGTTCATTAAGATTATTAAAATAAAATTTTAAAAAAGAAAAGACAAAAAGTGAAAAATCTAGCATAATGACTAATATGAGTTTAGTCAAATGATTTTTTAAATGGATAACAGGTAAGATTTTAATAAACTGTACCTGGGGTAAATACATTACTTTAATAAATAGAACTCTACAGTCTAACAGAAAAGCAGACCAGGATGATCACTACAGACCCAGGCCATAAAAATTCTTCATTCAGGAAGCTCTGGTGGCCTAGTGGCAAGAAGCTGCACTGCAATCCCAGAGGCTCATGGTTCAAATCCACCAGATGCTCTGCCAGAGAAGGAGGGACAATCTCCTCCAGTGCCAGTCAAATCCGATTTGACAGTACACACACAAAAATAATAAAATATTTAAAAAGAATAAATAAATTCTTCATTCATTCATTTGTTAAATATATAAATGTTTATTAACTTTTCTGTCTTTGGTGAGACAGAATCCAAAAGGCCCTTACAGCAATTTGACTGTAATTCCTATAGTTAGATAACATGTATGAAATGGTTACCAATTTAATTATGTTTCCAAAGAAGAAAAAGTATGGGTGGGGAGGTTGGTGCTCCTATAAGGTGATCTCATTGCCTTAATTTTCTCTGTTGCTAACACAAAAAATCATTTTACTAAACTCAGATTAACAATGTTTTGTTCAACCTTACAAGGTTGCCTGAGGATAAAATGAGTTTATAAATACTTACTGAGGAAATGTCCTTTCTGTCTCTTTAAAACATTACTATCCAATTTATACTTCAAGAAGAATAATTTGGTATGCTGATTAAAAGTGCAGACTTATATAATTTTTTTCTCTATATATAACATGGCCATGTAAGTAATGTGCATATAGCGTGCATAACCAGAAAGAAACTGAACTATTTGCAAAAACTGTACAAGACATTTAGAAAACTGTAAGCTTTAAGCATATTTTAAAAAAATAAATTAAGATTGATAGGCTTATTCAAAAGGCCAGAGATGTAGGCCAAAAAATCTACATTTGTTACAAGCATCTCTGGAGTTACTTCTTTGTGATAGAAAAAGAAATCTGAAAGCCAAATACAATCAAAGGAGGAAAGAGTAAATCCCTATATCACCTCCTTCTAAAAATCTTTTCATTTAACCTTTTCCTTCTCTACTTTGATTTAGTCAATTTACTGTGTTGTGTTCCTTTCTCCATTCATCTCCTTTTGCATCCGGCATTTTCTTAGCATAGTTAGAAATGCAGCAACAGAGTGGAGGAAAAGGAGGAGGGAGGTGGGTGGAGAAAGTCCAGATTAGTGTTTCACTATTCTAACTGTTGTTGGGCTGGTTCTAGCCGGCTGGCTCCAGGAGAGGAAGCAGTAGGCAGAGCTAGATCTGACTGCGGCTGCAACTACTGTTCCTTATTTAACAGTGGGTTTTGATATAAGACACCCCACCTTTTCTCCAGCTACTTAAATTTTGGGGCACTCTCTTATCCCCACCAAGGAACATTATTTTAGGTACAGAAAGTCATTCTGGAGTTACAGATTAAGTTGCTATTTACAACTCTCTTCTTTACTACTTTAAGGCACATCATTTTTATCAAATCTGAATTTGTTTCCATTTTTGAATGAAGGATGAAAAAGCACTGCATGGCATCTCTGACAGAGACCAGGTAGGACGGTAGTTAGAATGATCAGCTGTTACTGTGATTCAAACCTACTAGGGATTGGATGGGAGAAATGTAGCTTCTGTAAAGATTTACATCTTTGGAAACCTAGGAAGTTCTGGTGGCTTGTAGTAAAGGAATTGTGCGGCCAACCCAACAGCAAGCAGTTCAAATCCAACCTGCTTTTTAGGAGGAATATAGGCAGTCCTTTGCTTGATTCAATGCCCCTGAAAACCATGGAAAGGTCAGCTATGAGTCGGCTTCAACTCATAATACAACATGGGGCCAGTTCTACTGACCTATAGCGTCACTAGGAGTTCAAATCACATCAGTGGCTATAATGCCATTCCAAGTCAGCTCTGACTCCTAGTGAGACCCTCTGAATAGAACAGAATAGAGCACTGTTCACTTGTATGCCACCTTACTATGTTTGAGTCCATTGTTGCAGTCACTGTGTCAATCCAGTTCTATGAGGGTCTTCCTCTTTTTTTGCTGACTTTACCAAGCATGTTGCCCTTCCCCAGGGACTAGTTCCACCTGATAATACAAATAAACATTGGATCAGACATTGAATCCATTTTATATCTGTGATACAATGGAGTAAGTAATCTGGCCCAATCATTTCCTGATTCTAGCCTCTTTGTCTATTGCTTAGAGCCAACAAGACCTTGGGAGGGACTTTGTATTTAAACAATGGTTATTATTATTTTGGAGGAATATTCTTCTAAGTAATACAAAGTGGTATAGTACTCTTCTGTCAATGTGCTGAACTTAGGTAACCTGGGGATGCTGTGACGCAGAACCTTGTGCCATTGGGGTGCCAAATTGGGTGGCATAATGGTGTACGCCAGGGTTGTGTCCTGTCTCCATACCTTTTCAACCTGTATGCAGAGCAGATCATCCAGGAGGCTGGGCTCTATGAGGAGAAATGCGGCATCAGGATTGGTGGAAGATCTATCAACAATCTGTGTTATGCAGATGACACAACCCT
>NW_006400092.1:1933478-1934917 GCF_000299155.1 Elephantulus edwardii | reverse complement strand
CAATCACTTGTTATGCATCAGAGAGTTGGACAATGACTAGGGAGGACAGAAGGAGAATTGATGCCTTTGAGCTTTGGTGTTGGAGAAGAGTATTGAGGGTATGATGGACAGCTAAGAAAACAAACAGTTTCATCCTGGAGAGAGTTAAACCAGGTTGCTCCTTGGAGGCAAGGATCCTGAGCCTTCGTCTGACATATTTTGGTCATGTTGTAAGGAGAGACCGGTCGTTGGTGAGGGACATCATGCTTGGGAGGGTGGGAGGGCAGGTGCAGGAGGGGAAAGCCCTCTGGGAGATGGATTGATTCAGTGACCGGGGTAATCAGGATGGGTGTATTGGAGACAATGAGATTGGCACAGGACAGAACAGAGTTTAGGGCTTTTGTACTTAGGGTAGCTATGAGTAGCAAGCAACTTGATGGCACATAACAATAACAACAACAATGGTGGACAGTGTTCGGTGGAGCTCTTAGTATAAGACAGATTTGGAAGCAGGAATAGCATTCACTTCCTAAACAACATACCTCTGGAAACTCTATGAGCTTTGAGAAACGATGATAGTTATAGAAAGTCGTGCTTGACTGGATGGCAATCAACATAGCCTCTTTGACTATATTTATGATCTCAGTCAACGGTTGACTCTGACTGATTGTTGTCATTGTTAAGGTGCCATCGAGTTGAGCATGACTCATAGTGACCCAAGGAACAACAGATCTGAACTCTGTCCTATCTGTGCCATCCTCACAATCTCTGACATACTCCAGCCCATTGCTGCAGTCACTGTGTCAATTCACCTTGTTGAAGGTCTTTCTCACCTTCTCTGTTCCTCCACCTTTCCAAGTATGATGTCCCTTTTCAAGGAATAACTCTTTTAAAAACATGACCAAAGCATATGAGATGAAGCTTCATCATATTTGCCTCCAAGGAGTACTGTGTCTATATCTTTTCTGAGACATGTCTGTTTATTGTTTCAGTAGTTCATGGTTAGCACTCTTCTCCAACGTAACATGCAATGACATCAATTCTTTACGGTCATCCTTATTTGTTGTCCAGCTCTCAGATGCATAGCAAGTGCTAAACCGCAATGGAATGTCTCTCTCTTCCCTCCCTAAAGACCCTTACTATAAAAACCCTGCAGTCGGAAAATCAAAAGGGCCGAACTTTTTCAGCATTTCTTAAGCTCAAGGAACTGAAGAACAAATCCAAACCTCGAGTTGCTATAATCAAGGATGCTTTAGGAAGAATATGAAATGATCCAGGAAGAATTAAAAGAAGATGGAAGGAATACACTGAGTCATTGTATCAAAAGGAATTAGCAGATACAGAAGAATTTAATGAAATAACATTTGAGCAAGAGCCTATGGTGATGAAGGAAGAAGTTCAAGCTGCTTTGAAGGAAATAGCAAAAAATAAGGCCCCAGAAATAGATGGTGTACCAATTG
>NW_006400092.1:1926949-1933163 GCF_000299155.1 Elephantulus edwardii | reverse complement strand
TGGAACAGCACATCAGCAGAGAACTACCAGAAGTCCAGGCTGGGTTTAGAAGGGGTCATGGTATTAGGGATATTATTGTAGCTGATGTTAGATGGATCTTAGCTGAAAGCGGGGAATACCAGAAGAATGTCTATCTGTGTTTCATTGATTATGCGAAGGTGTTTGACTGCGTGGATCATAACAAACTGTGGCTGACTCTGAGAAGAATGGGAATCCCAGAACATTTAATAGTGCTAGTGTGAAACCTATCCTTGGACCAAGAGGCAATTTTCAGAATAGAGCAAGGAAATACTGCATGGTTCAAAATTGGGAAGGGTAGACCATTTTGGTTTTCTTTTTAAAAATTTATTATTAATTTCAATAAAAATTTACAGAGACTTTGGATTTCCATTCATTCATTGTTGCACTTCTCTTTCCTCACAACCCTCCCCCTCCCCAGTACACTACACTCTTGTAAAGGTAGAACAAGAATTCTTTCATTGTTTTGCAAACCCTCCCCCGGGTCCACTCCACCATGTAGCCTTCTCTCTAGACTACTGTCATGACAATAAAACCTAATCACATATCCCTTTAAAAAAAAATTTAAAAAAAAAATTGGGAAGGGTGTACGCCAGGGATGTGTCCTATCTCCATACCTTTTCAAGTTGTATGCAGAGCAGATTATCCGAGAGGCTGGGCTCTATGAGAAGTGTGGTGTCAGGACTGGTGGAAGATCTATTAGCAATCTGTGTTATGCAGATGACACAACCCTGCTTGCTGAAACTGAGGAGGACCTCATGCACTTGCTTCAGAGGTCAAGGATTGCAGTCTTCAGTATGGACTGAGGTTCAATGTCAAGAAGACAAAGATTCTCACCACTGGACCAATTGGCAGCATCAGGATGGATGGTGAAGAGATTGAGATTGTTCATAGCTTCAGTTTGCTTGGCTCCATAGTCAACACTCTTGGCACCAGCAGTCAGGAAATCAAAAAGCGTATTGCGATGGGAAAGTCTGCTGTTAGGGACCTCTCTAAAGTACTCAAGAGCAACGGTGTGTCTCTGGTGACTACGGTGCGTCTGATACAGGCCATGGTCTTTGCAATCACTTGTTATGCATCAGAGAGTTAGACAATGACCAAGGAGGATAGGAGAATTGATGCCTTTGAGCTGTGGTGCTGGAGAAGAGTATTGAATGTACCATGGACTGTTAAGAAAACAAACAGATTCATCCTGGAGAGGGTTAAACCAGGCTGCTCCTTGGAGGCAAGGATTCTGGGGCTTCGTCTGACATACTTTGGACATGTTGTAAGGAGAGACAGGTCCTTGGAGAGGGACATCATGCTTGGGAGGGTGGAGGGACAGCGCAGGAGGGGAAGACCCTCTATGAGGTGGATTGATTCAGTGACTGGGGTAATCGCGATGGGTGTGTCAGAGGCAGTGTGATTGGCACAGGATAGAGCAGAGTTTAGGGCTGTTGTACATAGTGTCGCTATGAGTCGCAAGCGACTCAATAGCACATAACAACAACAACAGTCAACTTTAAGGTGCGATTTTCCTCTCGTCTGTCTCTCTCTCCAGACCAAGGAATCCTGCCCAGGAGTCCCTTAATAAAGTTTCTTTAGCTTCCTTTCTTTCTCTGGTCTCTTCCTTGAGTCCTTGACTTTATGTCCAATGCCAAGACCTAACTGAGACCTAACAGTTATTATGTGTCATAGCATTGGAATCAACTCATAGTTGACCTTCAAGCAGGTTTTCAGAAGCAGTAAATTGCACAGGAGATTGCCCATCTTTCTCCCTCAGATCAGCTGCTGCATTTCAGTCAGGTGTCTTTGGAATCGCAGGGCAGTTCCTTCCCAAAAGGCCTCCAGAGACACACCTACTAAAAGGTATTACTGAGTCACCACCCTTGATTCTCCTGAGGGTGTGGTTTTATAGCCCTGAGACAAAGGGATGCTTATGGCATCTTAACTCTTACACTTGAGAAGCTGCATCTGAACTAACCCAGATGTGCCAGTAGCTGCTACATCTCTCCATTTTGTTTGTTTCTGTGATATCTTTCAGCTAGTCACAAAACTCAAAGGCATAGGTAGGAGTTGGGAGATTAAAGGGATGAAGAATAATTTTAGAGATGGTCAAGTGGTACAGCTGTTTGGACATTTGGAACATTGTTAACGTCTGTCTTATAGGAACTGTTGTTATTATATAATGTTGAATCAGAATTGTCTCATAGCAACCCCTCTGGCAGATTTTCAGAGGCTGTAAATCACATGAGAAGGCCATTTCAGTCTTTCTCTTGTGGAACAGATGATAGATTCTTACCACCTGACTTTGGGTTAGCAGTGCAACTCCTTATCTATCCCTACACCACCAGAGCTTCTTATAGGAACTGTTGTTAGTTGCTCTAGAGTTGGTTATGATACACAGCAACTCTATGAACAAAAGATCTGAAATTTGTCTATCCTTTTAATTTTTTATACACTTGAGCACGTTGTTACAGTTACTGTATCAATCCCTCTCTTTGACTGACTCCATCTTTCCCAGCATGTCTTTTTCAAAGACTGGTTGAAAATCTTTGACTGTTAAGAAGCATCCTGGTTGCATTTCCTCCTAGACATACTTGTTTGCTCTTTTAAAATTCCATAGAATATTCAGTTTTGTTCCCAAAACCACATTCAAAAGCACTGATTCTTCTGTCATTGTCCATTATTGTCCAACTTTCAAATGTGTAGAAAGTAATTAAAAAGACCATGGTTCCAATCAGGTACACCTTTGTCTTTAAACAAACATTCTTGCTCTTTAGCACTTTGGAGAGTTCCTTGACAGCAGATATTCCTAGTGCAATAAGTTGGGGTTTTTGTTTTGGTTTTTTTTGTTTTGTTTTTTTTAATTTCTTGACTCTTGGTGTCCAGGTTATTTATTGTTGATCTAAGTTAGATGAATCATTGATAGCTTCAATCTTTTCTTCATCTATCCTGATGCCTATTGGCTTAATGGTAAGGATTTTTGTTTTATTGATGTTGAGATGTAATTCATATTGAGAGCTATAGTTCTTGATATTTTGCAGCAAGTGTTTTAAGTCCTTTACTTTCAGCAATTAGGTTGTGTCATCTGCATGATTGTTGTTGATGATCCTCTCTGAGGAGTAGTTATGTCAGTTTGAGAATTAAGGTGTGTCTGATTTGGGTCTTTCTGATCACTTGCTATGCATCTGAGAGCTGGACAAGGTATAAGGATGACAGGAAAATAATTGATGCCTTTAAGCTGTGGTGTTCAGATATGTCTTGGAGTGCAGTCAGAGTGCTATTTGGAGACAAAAATAATAAAACTTTGCCTCACATACTTTTAGCATGTTGCTATGAGGAGGACATGATGCTGGGAAGGGTGGAGGGTCAGCAAAGGAGAAGAAGACCCTTGACCAGGTGGATTGACATGGTGACTGCCACAATGGGCTCTTGTAAGTCAGGAAGTGTGAGGATGGCACAGGATAGAACAGGGTTCAGATATTTTGTTTATAGGGTTGCTATGAGTCCTATTCAGCACCTAACACAATAACAACAATTCCTAAAGGGAGGAAACTGCCCATCTTTCTCCCAAGGAATTGCTTATGGATCTGAATGGATGGAGACATGTGCCTTCTGGTTAGCAGCACAATTCAGTATAGACTTTGTCATCAGAGGCCACCTACATATATCTTCTGACCATGTTGTTGTTGATGTTATATGCCATTGAGTCACCTGTGTCTTATAGTGACACTATGGTCCTTGGAGAGGGACATCATGCTTGGGAGGGTGGAGGGACAGCGCAGGAGGGGAAGACCCTCTATGAGATGGATTGATTCAGTGACTGGGGTAATCGGGATGGGTGTGTCAGAGGCGGTGCGGTTGGCGCAGGATTAAGCAGGGTTTAGAGCTGTTGTGCATAGGGTCGCTATGAGTCAGAAACGACTCGATGGCACATAACAACAACAACAACATGTCCAATAGCTCTGAACCCTGCTCTATCTTGACCAGGCCTTATTGTCTGACACAGCTATCCCCAGTCACTGCGTCAATCCATCTCATCCAGCGACTTCCCCTCTTGTGTTGTCCCTCCACCATTCCAAGCATAATGTCCCTCTCCAAGGACTGGTCTCTCCTTATAACATGTCCAGACAGAGCTTCAGAATCATTGCTTCCAAGAAGTAGCCTGGTTACACCCTCTCCAAGGTCTCATCTGACCATAGGTCCTATTAAAGTATATGAACTTACTAATTTAAAAAAATCAGTGACTAAGACAGACTAAATCTACTACCCTGGAGTCAATAAAAGACAATACAAATATGACTTGCTATGAATTGAGACTGTATCTGTCAGATTATAGACTCAATCATCAAGCAGCAAAATTTGTGTATTTCTGTATCTTGATTTTCTAAGCCCAGAAATATTCTTACTTCCTTATTACTTTATGCAGAAAATAGAAAGTGAATGCAAGCTCCAAATAGAAAAGTTATAAGGTGTCATCAAGTAAGCATGTATCTCATTTGGAACTAAACATTTATTGTGAAAATTATCTTAGCAATATGATGGTAAGAATAACAATAATTTTAAAGTAAGCCATATTTCAAAAGTTCTACTGAGAGCTTTCCCTCACTTCTCCCCTCCCTGATTAATCTAGATCAAAGGCAATTAGGAATTTCTTAGGATATGTTTAGCAGACAGCAGTGGTATAATGAATGATAGGTAGCATTTTATCTTTTTTTAGTGGTGAGTGCCAAGTACACAAATACTCTGATATTCCCTCCCACACTCAAATAATAATTAAACTCATTGTTTCTGAAAACATGTTTACCATGAGCGGCTCTTTAATAGTGAGTTTAGGACAGTGCTATTGTTTCTGGACTGGGACATAGAACTTTTTTTTCCTACGTCAAATTTTTATAATGAATGTATCTGTGATCAAGCTACTCTTTGAGTATTTTCCTTTCAGTCTCCTAGTTGAAAAATTGTATTCCCCTGGAAGTTGAATTGTAACATTTTAGTTCTTTCTATTTCTTACTCTCTTAGTTCATAGGTTTAGGTATCATGTAGCACATTTGTTTCTCCAATGTGCCTTTTGTTGTGAGTTGGTTTTATGCTGGAAGTTATGAAGGTGTCTCACATCTCCAGGAGGGACAGGTATGGAACGAACGTTCAGTTCTCTTATGCCTTTCTTTTCATGCCAAGTGGATGTCAGCAGGTGGGACTTGCCAGATGAACTGGGGTTCTCTGGCTAACAGTCCAGCAGCTTGTGGGTGTGACAGAATTTTTTAAAATTAAATTTTATTTTATTAATTTTAATGAACAATTATAGAGATTTTGGATTTCCATTCATTCATTGTTGCACTTTTCTTCCTGCACCCCGCACCCCCCCCTCCCCCAGTTCTCTCCTCTCTTCGAAAAGCAAAAGAAGAAAAAAAAAGAAAAACTCCTTTATTGGCTGGAATTTTTAAATCCTGAAGAGTCCTCGGACCTGTTTTGAATTCTTTTTGGTCAAACATTCTTCTAGGTGGTATAGCAGTGCTCTGTTGATTTGCTGTACAGAGGTAACTCTTGGTGGCTGTGATGCTGAACACTGTGACCCTGATGTGTCAAATGGGATAATGCTCACCCATGGTGGACAGTGTTTGGAGGTGCTCCCTCATTTAAACAAGTTTGGAAGCAGGAGGGGCATTCACTTCTGAAATAGCTTTTCTCTGGAAACCCTATGAACTTGGAGAAAAAAAAATCATAGGGTTGCTATGAGTTGTTGCTGTTGTTTTATGCTGTCAAGTTGGTTCTGACTCATAGTGGCCCTAGACAAAATAGAACAAAGGAATGTAGCTTCTTTTGCTATTTCACAATCATAGCTGTTTAAGTGAGATGAAGCTTTAACTATCTATCTATCTATCTATCTATCTATCTATCTATCTATCTATCTATCTATGTATCCAAAAGGCAGCACGGGATGACAAAGCAAAATATTACAATGAAATGTGCAAGGAGTTGGAGTCAGAAAATCAAAAGGGCCAAACTCGCTCATCATTTCTTAAGCTCAAGGAACTGAAAAACAAATTCAAACCTCAAGTTGCTATAATCAAGGATGCTTTCGGCAGAGTGCTAAATGACCCAAGAAGTATTAAAAGAAGATGGAAAGAATATACTGAGCCACTGTATTGAAAGGAATTGGCAGATACAGAAGAAATTAATGAAACAACATATGAGCAAGAGCCTATGGTGA
>NW_006400092.1:1924760-1925617 GCF_000299155.1 Elephantulus edwardii | reverse complement strand
AGAAGGACATCATGCTTGGGAGGGTGGAGGGACAGCGCAGGAGGGGAAGACCCTCTATAAGGTGGATTGATTCAGTGACTGGGATAATCGGGATGGAAGTGTCAGAGACAGTGCTATTGGCACAGGACAGAGCAGAGTTTAGGACTGCTGTACATAGGGTCGCTATGAGTCGCAAGCGACTCAATGGCACATAACAACAACATCTATCTATCTATCTATCTAGAAAAAACATTTATGAAGTCCCAAGCGGGTAAGGAGTGGGAGCAAAATGGTGAAGATTAGTAGGGATGAAACAACCGGGTTGTACAATTGTACAATTTGGTGGGTGGAGGGAGTGGGTAAAGGAAATAAGAAAGATCTGGGTAATGGCGGGTAGAGTCCAATGGTGATTAATATTTTTTAACACAAAAAGATTGTCTTTTTATTTGTGGGTTTCCCATTTGAGAATGGGGCACAGGCTCTCTGGCTGCTTCACACTAAACCTATTGCTGCAATCACTGCAATTATGCTACACCTCATAACAGGCCCTTAAGTACTCATTCTGAGGGAATGTTGGGGCAAGGGGGTGGGTGGGTAAGGGGGAGCAGAATAAAAGAATTCTCTAAGTTATTTTTCACTAAGGTCATCTGAAGGGGGACAAACTGTTTAGGACATTTCGCTATCTCAGACATAAACATAGATTATACACATGGATTTCACCTGATGGTATGCATAGGAATCAGATCTATTACATCTGTGGAAAAAAACCACTGAAGAAGCTCAATACCAGCTGTGGAAACTAGGCCAGGAGTTGATTGTGGAAGAGACCACCAACTACTCATATGCAAGTTCAAGCTGAAGCTGAGGAAAATTAAACC
>NW_006400092.1:1899919-1923079 GCF_000299155.1 Elephantulus edwardii | reverse complement strand
GAGGCAATGAGATTGGCACAGGATAGAGCAGCGTTTAGGGCTGTTGTACATAGGGTCGCTATGAGTCGCAAACGACTCGACGGCACATAACAACACATCTAGTAAAAATATTGGTGATGATCATTAAAGTAGAAGCGTCATATGCTGCTTTTGGTTTTACTTATCTAGGGGGAAAAACTCAATAAGATCACAATGTAGCTGTATCCTCTTAAGTACAGCAGAAATTGAGAGGGTGGCACAGGGCTGGGAAGTGAGAAACAGTAGTATCTTTCCCTTAAAAAAAACAAAACAAAAAACCATACAAACCTGAGGAATTAAGTATCTGAAAATTGATTTCCAAATTGCAGGGCTGGCTGTACGTTTATTTAAATGTGTACGGTACAGTTTTTAAATATTTTACGATACGCAGAGGCATTGTCTTTTCTCTATACACTGATTAGGCCTTTACAGATACTTTAACTCAAATCTTCTCCAGGGGAAGATTCTAGATCAGTGGATTATAGATTAGAGGATTCTAGGCGGGGACTGGTTTTTAAAAAAGGGTGGGTAAAGTAGTATTATAGGTCTGAACTAGGGCCGCAAAGGCGTGAACATCCTGACAAGACACTATAAAAAGGCGGGTGGGCTCCATGAGGTTTAAAGTGAGGATAAAGGGGCTTGCGGAGAGGTCGTGAAGTCAGGCAAGGTGCACAACCGAAAAGGACTCATCTCGCGGGTTTGGGCTGGAAACAAACGTCGCAGAGCCCCTCACGCGGCTCTCTTTCACGGTGAGGACGGTTTGGGGGCGGGTGGGGAAGCGCGTCCTCGGAGAGTTGTCGCGCTCCTGTGTCCCTCTCCCCGCGCGCTCGCGCTCCACCGCCTCTCCACAGCCTCAGAGGCCGGGTGATGGCTGCGAGCAGGGGAGAGGAGCTGAGAGAATGGTGGTCGACGCGGGGTCGGATCCGCTCGCCTAGGTTCGAGGGGTGGCCCGGGTCCCGCCGACTGCGCGGGGAGGGCGGGGCCGTGGCGCGCGCCGGTCCTCTGCACGCGGCCAGGCGGCGCGCGGCGCCTCGGTCTGGGGGAACGCGGGGCGGCCTCCGCCGGCGTCGCGCGCGCTGTGTGTATCTGTGAGCGGGGTCGTGCGCGCGCGCGCGATAGACGAGTGAGAGCGTGAGGGAGCGAGGGGCGGCTGGGTGTGAGTGTCTGTGGGAGTGAGTGTGTGGGGGAGCGGGAGTGGGGGTGAGGGCCGGCCACACCGACGGTAAGGCTGTGAGAAAGTGAGCAAGTGCGCCAAGACGCCCGGCCTGGCGGTGGAGCCTGTGTCGCGGGGAGGAGAAAGGAGGCGGCTCTCCGCATCTTGAGCCCCTCTGCCTTCCCCTCTCTTCCGACTTCCAGCCCCCACCCCGCCCCTCGGCCGCCTGAGCTTCCCTCAGAGGCCCCCGCCGGGCTCGGTGATCCGAGAGCGAGGGAGGAGCCGCTGAGCCAGGTGAGCGGTGTGACCGCGTCTCTCCCCCTGGAGGGGCGTGAGGCGGAGGCGCGCTTCTCCCCGAGCGGCGAGTGGGGCCGAATGGACGCGGCCCGGGGAGGGAAGGGGGCCGTGTGCAGCCGAGGCTGGGGGTCCGCGGAGGCCGGTGGTGGCTCCGGGGCTGCGGCGGGGCGGTCGGATCGGGTCGGAACCTGGGCTGGGCGAGCGCGGGGAGGAGGGGGTTGGGAACGCGGTGAGCGTGTGACTGGAGGACCGGGGAGGGAGGAGGCTTCGACCTCGGGCGTGAAACAAGTATGGTTTCCTCGGTTGGGGAGGGCGCTGTGGTCACCCTGGGAATGCTTGTTGGAGTCAGAAATCTGGCTTGCTAACCTGTCGTCCGGGGTGCGGTGATTGCCGCAACCCCTGCTTCCCTCGGACACATTCCTGCGGTGTGCCCGAGAGAGGAGGGGAATGTGCTCGACCTGCAGTTACTGTTTTTCTTAAATTCCATTTTTCTTCCTTGGGCGTGAAAATGTGAAAAGGAAAAGAAGTCGTCCTTCTTTTCCCTTGAACAAGCGCTCTGAGTAAGACTGAGGGTGACCAAGGACGACGTTCCTCGTCAGGTTTTCTTTCTTTAAAAAAAATGTAACCGTGGTGCCAATAGAACCACCCCTCTCGGTTTTAAAAAAAATTATGTTAGGGAGTATTAACGTCCTAGGTTCCTAATTGATCCTCGAACACCACGTTTGTGATCCCCGTATTTTATCCCAAGTGTGTTTATATCTGGAAATGAGGTGTTTAACGCTAGTGTGTGAATGTATGGGTGTAACTTTGATGTCAGTCTTTTCGCTGTGCTGTTAATTTTCCCATTAGTTGGTGTTGGGTTAATTTCTAAATCTGTGCAAGGTATATGAAGCCTAGTGGGAGATTTTTTTTTTTTTGGTGGGTTTATAACTATTCCTATTACTAACTGTATTAACAGTGAACTGATGGAAACATCGCATTTTTTTTCTCACAAATACTGGCTAAAGTTCATCTCTTTGAATGCTTTTTAATGCGATTGCTTAAAAAAAAATTCCCTGTCACACTACTCTAAAGATACACTCATGAGCCTAAATTTTATTATGAAAACTTGTGATTTCAAAAAATTTGTTTCTTAAACGTTACTCTGGGTTATTTGGTTAGCGTGTCAAAGGAAAGGAGACGCTATTTGTTTTATCTCCAATCTAGCTTATATTATTCTTTTCTATCTTGGTTAGTGCTGTTAATTTCCTTCTTTCATGTCATTGATTTAGTTGTTAGTTTGGCAACATGGCTGTTGATGTTTTGATCTTTCTCTGTCTCCCTTTTTTCTCTCTTGTCTTCTCTTACCCCCACCAGGTGCTGGAGGCTGCTTATCAGGGAGGGGGGCAGTCTGATTCTGAGGAAAGAGAACCAAGACGGGGAACAGCAAATTCAGTCATAGACTATCTACTCAGTCAAGAGCCACTTTTCCCTTCCCGCCTTTCCCCCTACAGGGGGCAAGGAGCTGAGTATCTTACTTTTATATTATTGGCTTTTCAGTTACAGTTCCATTCATCTTAGGTGATAACTTCTTTGTTTTCCTCATGGTTCCTCTGAGTCCCTATTGCATATACTCACTTCAGAGTTAGCATTAGTGGGTTGCGAGGAGAGTGACAAGAAATTATTCTTCTTTTCTTTTCCCTGATCATCAATTCAATCCCTTTTTCTCACCGGAGGGAAATTATCAGTAAAATCCACCCTTTTCGCCATATGGTTAATAAACACAGTAAAGTGAATATTCTTATTTCTTCTGACCAGTACACACCCATTAAACCTCAGACATTAGTTTGTTCTGGCAGGAGGAGAAATATCTTTTAAATTCTCCCCATTTGTAGATTTGTATCCACCTGGGATTTGCTGCTGGGGTAAGTCACTAAAACTGCCCTCCCTATGAACTGGAAGACTGATCTACCATGAACACAGGAAGGGGCTGGGGAAAAAGGACAGAGCAGATCAAGTTGTTTCACATTTGGGAAGCAGGATTAGATTTTATCATCTTCCTCTGGGGAGCAGGCATAGAGACCTAAACTGATTGAAAATGGGTGGAGGAAGAACTTCTATACCCACGAACAACATGTGAAGAGAGAAACCCAAACATAAAGTAAGGAGGGTGAGTTCTATTGTATGTTGCTTGCTAACAATTGTTTTGGGGCACTTGAGAGACTTCATTTTCTTCAAGTCAAAAGCATAGGATACTTGGAAATTCTAATTGTTATGTTATTTTTAAATATGAGGGAAGAAGAGATTATGATAGGAACAGTGAAATAAGTCTTATTTTCAAATATTAACTGTGCTGGCAGTGTTCATTTACTTCAAGAGGTGGAGTAGGAAGTTAGGTATAGATGTTGGGGAAATTGTCTTTCATTATTTGGACCTTCACTAAAAGTTATTTAATACCTCCAAAATTTTGGATTCATATGCCATGTGTATTGTATAAATGTTAGGTTTGCAGTAAAGGACTGAGTTCATGGTAACTAATCCCAGGGCACCATTTTTTCTTATTTACCTGTTTAAAGTTGACCTGGAGGACTAAAACCACAGCCTTCGCCAGCTCTGCTTCCGTAGGGCTAGTTTACATCAAACCCATTTGCTTGTATTTTTTTTCCTTACTGAAGTTTTTTTTTTTTTTTTGCCTGTAACTTCAATCAGTAATAAAACTGTTTCAAGTTCAGTTGATGAGCAAAAGCATTAAGCTACTTAGGGAAAAAAAACGATGATGAAACAATTTAGACATATTCCATGATTACGTTAGATACTTACATTGATAGTTACATACACTTCTGTCTGGTATTTAATTTTGAAATTTGATATAGTTTTTTGATACTTTTTGACTCAGTTGAGCAGACTTTAAAAAATTATCCCTATTCCTTCTCGGTCCCTTAAGGTTGTGACTTATTAGAAATAACCAAAAGCCAGAATCACTGTGAATTGTTTCCCACTCATAGTGATCCTAATGCAGGTAATAATAAAATGGATAATTTCTGTCTTGATGGACAATTTTTTGATCTCCCTGTACCTGTTTGTCAGTCCTGCTATAGTCTGCAGGAGTCTCCTAGATGCTCAAGAAGTGTGTACTAGTTTGTACATTGATGGGTTCAAACTCAACTAATTGCCTTCAGGTCAGAATCAACTCATTGATCAGTTAGTAAAATTTATGCCTACTGAATTTTAATGGTGACATATCCAAATTGTGATTAAAAAGCATACTTCATAGCCCACTGTGTGGTATTGTATGCCCCCCCCAACTAATTCTTCATATTATAAATTTAGAGAGAGTTCCCAGAATAACGGCATGTAGCTGCTATGTAAGATCAAATTACTTCTGGTTTACTGCTCTACTAATTTTTGGCATTTTAGACTTTGATGCATTACAAAGCCTGATTTGAAATGCTTTGTAGTTTCTTACCCCTTAAATATGGAATTTGGTTAGTTAATCTATGAAACTTTAGGCATGAGTAAATTAATAACTTTCCAACTCCTTTCAGGGGAAGGCCTGTCCTTTATCATGACCTTTGAATTTTGTGCAGTGTATCTCAAACTTTTTCTCAAATATTGTGCCATGTTCATGTGATGCTTTAATATAATCTTCTTTATTAAGTGAATTAATTAGAAATATTACTGGATTCCAGAAAGAACTTTTCACATTTCAGGGGAGAATTTTAGTAACTAAGCTTTTAGTGGAAATGTGTAAAAAATACATGCATTTACTCATGACATGATGTTTGATATAAAATAATTTTAGTTCTATAATGGCTTGGACTGTATCTATTTTGCTTGTTAAAATATTTATTTGTACTATTATGATAGAGTACCTATTTAGGTACTAAAATATTAATTGAAAGTTTTATCTTGTGTACTGAGTAGTTCATCTTCTTGGGTTATTAGTTAATTTGAGATTATAGTTCATTTTTAATAGTCTGAGGGATTTTCCCCTAAGTGATATTCTGCAGAAATGTTTTAATAGTAAATATAAAGTAAAATGATTATATTAAAGCCCTTTTATGAGAAAAAGAAATGATAATCTTTTAGGTGTATTGTTTTCCTACTTGTTAAATGCAAAGTTTAGTGTCAAAAAGAAGAGGTTTATAATAATTTTTTATTAAAATAAAGTAGAATATATTTGTTTGGGTACTGTTCAGTGACATATACCAAGTAATTCGAACATACTGACTCATGCAATAACATACACTCACTCATTGCCTTCCATTTGGAACTGATTTCTAGTTCACCAGATAGCAGGTTTTCAGAGGCTGTAAATTGTACAGGAGATTGCCCATTTTTCATCAGCAAAGCAGCTGTGGATTCTGATCACCTGCTTTTGGCTTTGCAGCACCACTCATCTGGCAATCCACTAGATTGCCAGAGATAAGGATTAATCTTAGAAGAATTTCTTTATCACATCACTGAAATGTAGGCCAAGATTACATATTGCTGTGGATTCTAGTTCTTTACATAAAGTGCTTATCTGTGCTTTTCCTAGAATTGACACCCTGTCATAATTTAGGTGGTTGTAAAAGCTGTGGCCATAACCTCATACCCAGGTAGGAGAAAGGACCAAGGAAGAGTACACACCTCCTAGAATTTGCAGTGCAGCACTCAGATCTAATAATTGACTAGACTGGCCACAGCTTTCTGCAAGTCTGTAGGGTACATAGCACTCTACTTAAGTAAATATCAGGTATCTTATTTCTAAAGTAAGAATTCATAGCTGTGGTGTTAGAGAAGAGTACTAACATCCCATGGACTGCCAGAAGAACAGAGATATGTCTTGGAGAATGTGGAGCTAGAGTTCTCTGTAGAGACAAGTTGAAGGCTCATCTTGGATACTTTGGGCTTGTTAAGACAGACTGTTTCAGGGGAGCTCTGGTGGCCTAGTGGCAAGAAACTGCACTGCAATCCCAGAGGTACGCAGTTCGAGTTCACCAGATGCTCGGCTGGAGAAGGAGGGACAATCTCCTCCTGTACCAGTCAGATCCAATTTGATGGTACATGCACAACAAATAAAAAAATTTTAAAAAATAAAAAAAAAAAAAAAGACTTTCTTGGAAAGGGACATAATGCTTGGAAAGGTGAAGTGTCAATGTAAGAGAGGTAGACCCTCAACCAGTTGGCTGGACAGTCAAGAGTGACTGCAGCAATGGGTTTAAGTATGTCAGAAATTATGAGGATGCCAGAGGATAGGACAGAGTTTGGGTCTGTGTTCATAGAGTCACAGTGACGGTATTCTGACACCTAACAAGAACTAGGAAAAGTATATTTGAAGGGAATTGACAAATTCCCACAGTATATAGACTATGAATCATTCCAACCTCTACCGCTCCCTGAGGGCCTTTAGGTTAAATAATGGCCCTGTAAATAACCTGTCCATTACATGAGAGGCTCTCTATCAGAGATGATGAGGATGGCACAGGCTAGGACAAGGTTCAGATCCGTGTTTAATGGGGTTGCTACGAGTCCTGGTTGACTTGACTCTATCTGACTACTACTTGAGAAACTCAGGATTTGATACATAAAAGAAAGTGAGGATTTACTTTATTTAATTATCTTTGATGGTATTTTGAGATACAGTAGAAACTGTTGTTGTGAGTTGGAACTGACCCATGACCCTCCAGTGGGTTTTCACAGACAGTAAATCACATTGGAGGAGATTATCCATTTTTCTCCTGAGGAGCAGCTGGTAGATTTGAACTGAGGGCCTAATCTTAGTAGATGGATCATACTGAGTTTGTATAGGAAAATGCCTCTACTTTCTTTTTTACTCCTGGTCCTATATATAGTTAGGCTATATTTTTTCCTTAAATGAGTATCAGGTGAAAGTTAAAACAGTCAAGAATAAAAAGAATTGTGTCACAGAGACTGTGGGAGTGGATATGTCTATATTTTATTTCTTCTTAATTTATTTGAGGTGCACAGTTCAGTAACATAAATTATTTTGATCTTGTTGTAGAGCCATCATCACCATCTTTTTTTTTAAAAAAAAAAAACACAAAACAAGAACATTTAAGCAGTAACTCCACTCAGTAAAAATTAATAGATCTTTCGACACTCTGTATATTTCATTAAGTGTTTGACTTACAAGTGACGTCTTGGTAAAGATTGTTCTAGAAATGAATTGTTCAACAGTATGCTGTTGAATCAGAACTGACTCATAGCTGACCCTACAGGCATCTGGTGGATTTGAACCTTAGGTCTTTCGGTTGCCAGTGGAACACTTTACCACTAAGCCAGGTAATGGAGTAACTAGGCTAACATTGAATTATTAGGGCTCTTTCTCAGAATCTTCTGAAATTTTTCTCTAATTTCCTGTATCTTTAGTTAGGACCTAAGTTTTTTGTTTTTGGTGTTTTTTAAATTGAGAATTTACTTTCTTCATTTTTCTTATTAATGCCTTTGCCCCTCTTTATTCCTTTTTATTTCCTTAATTCTTTCTAACAGTTATTTAGATCTATTCTTGAAATAAACTTTTGGATAGAGTAAGGGGATGAAAAAAGGGAATAATTTTGTATAGGTCCATAAATTCTACTTTGTTTTATGAGCTAAAGAATAGGAGGCATTAGAATTCATAAGAAAAGTCTAGGTAATGGTCCTTGGAGAGGGACATCTTGCTCTGAAGGCTGGAGGGGACAGTGCAGAAGAGGAAGACCCTGGACAAGATGGATTGATACAGTAACTGGGGCATTGGTGGTAGGTATGTCTGGCTCAGGACAGAGGGTAGACTTCAGAACTGTTATAGGGTTGCAAGGAGTCTTAGCTATGGCACAGAACTACAGATAAATCCTTGACCAAAACTTGAAGTGTTAAAAAAAGTGTGTCAAAGTGTTATAATGTTAAAAGATAGTTTCATATGGAAGATAAACAGGCCCAAACACACTGCTATCTGGTAGTTTCTACTCAAGGCAATTCTGCATTGCAGATTGACTGGTGGATTTGAACTGCCAAACTTTTTTGGTTAGCAGCCCAATATGGTGATACAGGAAGGTATAAGAATAAGGAGTGTGTTGGAAAATAGGCCAAGGAGATTTTCAAACTTGGATAATAAAAAGAGAGAAGGGGAAACATGTCCATATTGCCTATGAACCATCGTCTGGAAAACTTTGATTTTGATCTTTTTTTAAAATTTTTTTTTATTTTGATCTTTAAGCTTGATTTCTTTTTCAATTGTAATTTGAAAGTTCACAGTGCAAATTAGTTTTTCATTTAGCTATTTGTACACATTTTGTTTATATATTAAAATACCCATGTTATTATCACATTCTTCCTTCATCCTGTCTGTGATTTGCTTATGCATTAATTCTTTTATTCTACTTATTCCTGTTTTTTGGGTTTTATTCTTGGGAAAATGCTGACACTTTGATCTCATGTGGTTGATTATTCTGAGGATGAGTGTTCCCTTCCTATTGTTGTAGGCTTGGCTAGTGCTTGACTGAAACTTGCGCCACAAGGGTGAGCTTTGTTCCAGATTTGAAGAGGGACTAAGGGCTATAATTGTGGGGTTCCTCCAGTAAACTTGACCATGTTTTTGAGTTCGGCTCACATTCTCTCTGGTCTCAGGGTCATGAAAGTTGAAGTTCTCATATTCCATTAGTCTTTTGCTTCTCAAATTGTTTCCTCCATCTTTGCTTTTATTATAGGTTGTTGCTGTCAGGCACCATTGAATTGACTGCAACTCAAAACAACTGTGAACAGCAGATCTGAACCCTGTGCTATCCTGTGCCATCCTTTCTGTTGCTGTGTCAGTCCATTTTGTTGATGCTCTTTGTCTCTTACACTGACACTCCATCTTTCTTAGAATAACATGCCTAAAGTATATGAGACCAGGTGTAAAAGCAGCTGCAACATACAGGTGGCCCAGTCTGACGACTGCCCACTTCATAAAGGGGAAATATCTCCATTAATATTCATGGCACTGTACAGATAGGTACATAGACATGCCACCCCACAAGCTCCTGCACCTATTTCTATCATTGGGTTCAGTATTCATTGTTGACTTTACTCATAATTGTGGGGTTTATTAAGGAAATAATAGGTTGGGGAGTTGGGGAAGAACAATATCACTCATACAAGTCCATATTCAGCACAAATGCAAGAAGCCTCTGGTTTCCTCAGTTACTCAGTGAACTTTATCTCAGATCAGTTACAAGTCAGCTTTTCCTTTAGTCATCCAGCAAGCAAAAGTTTTTAACTGTGGTCTTCAGCTCCATGATTCCTCTGGTTATACACCTTCCCACAGTCTCTTCACAGAAGTGCCACAATGTCTTCACCACCTTCTCCCATAGTATGGAAATTGTTCTCGTATATTGGCCTCACAGCCGTTGATGATTTGCAGGACCATGTGTCTGCGGTTAAGATAGCAGGAGACCATGACTGGGGGGGGGGGGTGGCTAACACATTGGCTAGAAAAAGCAGTTTTCAAGAGTTCTGGCACTAGAAAATTTAGCCATTTTTGCTTCTGAGGAGCACTGCTCCATTTTCTGAAAAACATGTCTCTTTTTTCTTTTGGAAGTCGATGGGATAGTCAGTACTCATTTCCAGTACCACAACTCAGAGGCATCTGTTTTCTTTTGTGCTTAATTATTGTTTAATTTTCAGATGCATAGCAAGTAACTGAAGATACCTTGGCTTGAATCAGGTCCACCTTTGTATTTAAACTGATGTTGTTCTTTAGGTCTTTGAAAAGTTCTTTGACAGCACGTTTTCCCCAATGTAACACATATTTTGATCTATTAGCAACTGGTAACAAGTGTTTTGATTGTGGATCCAAGGATGATGAACTTGACAATTCCATTCTTTTCTCCATATATCGTGCTGCCTGCTGGCCTAGTAATGAGAATTTCCCCCCCTTTATACAGAGATGTAATCTCAATCTTTGATCTTCTGTAGCAAACTATTTTTTCTTTTAAATTTTATTTTCTTAATTTTAATGAACATTTACAGAGATTTTGGATTTCCATTCATTCATTGTTGCACTGTTTTCTCTAACCCCCCAGTTCCTTCCTCTCTTTTTTTTCCCTTGAAAGTCTGTTTTAATTGTCCCATTGCCACAGTGCTTGTCAAAACCAGTTGTCAGTGAGTCCTTTGCCATTCCCCATCACTCCTCCCTGAGAGAGATTTCACCCTGATTCATAATCAGTTTAGGTTTCAGGGTGAAGATCTTCTCTCACTACTCTAAAGGGCCCCTTTGGCAATAGGAAACACGTAGACTGTTGTGGAGATTGATTTTGGAGTTTAGATGCACTGTGTAGCAAACTTTTCAAGGACTCGTTGCTTTCAGCAATCAAGGTTGTGTTACCTTCATAATGCAGGTTGTTTGACTTGACCTCTGATCCTGAGGCCACAGGATCATAGAGTCCAGCTTCTCATATAATTTTCTGTGTGTAGATTGAACAAATATGGAGAAAGGTTACACCTCTGGTGCACGCTTGATTTTAAACCATGTTGTGTTCTTTTTGCTCTGTTCATTCACACAGCAGCCTCTTGGTCTAGTCATTGATTTGTTCCTGAATGCAAGCGGTTCTTTCCATAGTCATTTGCCAATAAGACAAATGGATTGCTATATCCATAAGCACTTTAGTATAGGTGGAGGACAGCCGCTGGCAGGGGTCACCAGACTTTTAAACTAAAATCAAAGAATTTCTATATCTGAAAGGAAATCATTCACACCCATATACTCCCTTTCCAGGCAAACAGATTAAGTTACAATTTACATAAGATTGGGAAAAACAGCTTCAAAGAGATAACAGCTAACCTAGGAGATGCATCTCCTCTTTTGAGAAACAGATTAAAGAAAGGCCACTAAGAATTCTAAGGTCAAGCAAGTAACCATTCAGGCTGGAGAAAATGGATGCCAGTTTTATAACTGTAAAACTATAGTTCCATAACTGATACATACATAGAGAATTCTGAATTTATCAGTACCACCCCATCAGATTTCTCATTAACTCAGTTAAGTGTTCTCTAACTTCCATTTTTTCAATGCTTAGCTCCACAATCAACACTTTTGGTACCAGCAGTCAGGAAATTAAAAGATGAATTGCATTAGATAAATCTGTCAAGGACCTCTCCAGAGAACTGAGAAACAACAATATCAGTCTAGAGACAAAGGTGTGCCTGATTCAGGCCATAGTTTTTGCAGTTACATAATATTCATCAGAGAGCTGGACAGTGAATAAAGATAGCAAAGAGTTGATGCTTTTGAGTTGTGATGCTGGAGAAGAGCCTGAAACATACTGTAGACCACCAAGAAAACAAATAGGTCTGTCTTGGAGAGGGTGAAACCAAGTTTCTCCTTGGACGCTAGGATTTTGAAGCTGTCTCACATATACTTTGGGCACGTGGCCAGGAGGTACTGATGCTTGGAGAAAGACACCATACTTGGAAGGGTGGAGGGACAGTGCAGGAGAGGAAGACCCCCATGAGAGATTGATACAGTAACTAGGGCAATGGGGGTAGGTGTGTTGGAGTCAGTGAGACTGGCTCAGGACAAGGCAGAGTTCAGAGCTGTGGTACATAGGATTGCTATGAGTCTGTGAACTGCCTCATAACATCACCTGGGTGCTGATTTCCTGATAAAAAGGTCAGCTTTGATTCAAGGTCCGAATGTTCCATTATTATGTTAATAAAGGGAGTAACAGCTCCCAGCTGTGGATTAATTTGCGGGGTGGAGAGGCATACTACAATAATTAAAGAATCTAAAGTTGATAGGGAAAGCTTCCTCAAAATTGTCTTTAAAGGATCGGGACTTGAGCCCGATAAGGAGTCTTTTAGTTGTCCTATACACTAAAAGGACACTTCTCCCTTTTATTAACGAAATCTTGTTTTCTGTTGCTTTCTTGCCAGATGCATAAATACTACTTTGAGTTATTTATCTTTATAAACAGCAATCAATAAATAAAATGTTTTCTAAAAGCTGATCATTTATACTGAACCCAAGCTATCAGCTGCCCCAGGTCCTGTGTGACCTCTTAGACGGTAGCCATCTTGAATGGTTATGCCATTTGATAACCCTGCATCTCATCAGATTCAAGCCGGCTTGACAAAACCTGTAGCACATGGCCTTTAATGGCTCAACTGCTAATCTAAAGAATCCATTTTGGAGGACTGCTACATGGGCTTGCTGATTTCCATAATCTATTTTTTGCAAAGATAATCCCACCTTTCACTCCTGAAAGTGCTGGATAAGCACTTGCTGTTCCCCTGCATCTTGAATCTAGCCTGTAAAATGTTCTCAGATCCTTACCTTTGGGAAGCTCATACCTCAGTGCTAATCTATATGCTGCTGTTGTTGTTGTTTAATGCCTTCGAGTTGTAGATGACTCATAGCGACCCTATGAACGAACAGCCTGAGCACTGTTCGTACATAGAGTTTCCAGAGGCAAGCCATTTTGGAAGTGGATGCTGCTCCTGCTTCCAGGCTTGATTTAGTCGGGAAGCTCCAGCCAACACTGTCCACCATGGGTGCCCATTACCACGATTGGCACCTCACTTTCACAGGCTTCAGCATCACAGCAACCACGAGTTACCTCTGTACAGCAACGCACAGACCAGTGCTATACCACCTAGTAGAATATTTGACAGGAAGACAATTTGAACCTGGCCGAGGGCCACAGATGACAATCACCCACCTTCGGATCTATATGCTAGCATACATAATAAAACTAATTTTTCCTTTCCAACCTCTGTCTCCAAGATTGGTTTTTCTAGAATCAAGTAGCCAAACTGAATTTTTCCAGTAAATGTTATAGTGCAGGGGTAGGTAGATCTGGGATATATATTTCAGGCCTCATTTTTATGTAAGCAAATGCAATATTTAGAGAGAATGGAAGGAGAGTAGATTTATTTGAAGGATTTTAGAGTATTCTGTATGTTCCAGAGATGAGAATAAGGGGGGAAGTGAAATGATACTTTGAGTGAAATTGTTTCTGTAGTTTTAATGTACCCAATTTGAGGCAATGGTGGATGTCATTAAGATAGAGGGATATTTCTTAGGTACTTGAAGGAAGCTTTTGTGGCTTTATGGTAAGGAGTTGTGCTGCCAATCCAAATGCATGCAGTTTGAATCCACTAGCTGCTCTACAGGATAAAGATGAGCCTGTGTGATTTACGCCCTATGAAAACCCATTGGAGAGTCAGCTGTGAGTTGTTTCACCTACTTAGTGGTACATGATGACAACAGTAGGTACTGGGTCTTAAAAGAGATGGTTGGGTAAGTGATATATTCAAGCTTCAGTGGTAATAGTTGACACTTGGGACAGAATATTTCTAGAGAGATGAGAGAAAGTCTAAAAATAAACTACTGAGGCATATGTACAGAGGAAGATAGTCAAGAAAAAGATATCATTGACCAGGAATTTGTGAAAGAGGTCTAGAACTCAAGATGTACCAATTCATACTGTTTCTCCAAAAATTTGCTCTAACTCTTGCATTCCTTGGGTAAGAGGGAATGATACTGAAATAGTGTTTATAGTAATGCAAAATGGAAAACAGTCTGGTTTGAATAGTACATATGGTTGTTTTCTTAGAGTGTGTTTTATCTGAAGGGGGAAAGTTTTTTTCTCACTCCTAGTAAGAGCTGCTTTAATAGCCTCAAATGGTAGATGTTACCTTTTCCTTTAATAGGATAATTGCCATTGATAAGGAATTGCATATACACAAATGAAGGGAACAGAAAAGTGTTACCTTACTCTGTGGTGCAAAGCAAATATTTTTACTCTTTCATTTGTCCTTCTTTTAGAAAGATAAAACGGATATATACGTAGGAATTCTAAATAATTCATAAGGTATTAAAAAGTTTTTACTTAAGAATAAAACTTCATCTTTGTATATGAATTATAGAAACTTAAAAAGAAAAATAATATTAGGATTTAGAACCTAGGATATTTGAAATATTTTTTAATGTAGAAACAATTTATCCCTACGCTTGCTCTAATAGGGAATTAGAGACTAAAAGATGGTGGAAGTAACTAAAATAATATTCTCTAAAATACTTTGAGATTATAATAAGAATCTAGGAAGTCTTTAGCAGCGGAATAAAAATTCATTTGAAGAGGTTTTTTGACGAGCCTTGATGAAACTATTTGAAGCTGACAGTGATGCAACATTCTCACAAATCTCAGACATGCCAGAGCTCCCTATACTGTCAGGTGTCAACATCCTGTTGAGGATATTCCTCTTACTCTGACCCTCCCCACCTCTTCGCATCTGTATATAGACTTTGGAAAACATTGTACTTATCAGAATAAAGTGTTTCTTTATAAAGAAATGCCTTAACAGGATAACCAAAGTTTAGCCTTTAAGTATCAGAAAAATTGAAACCCTTTTGTTTCTTTTAAATGGAGAATTGGACTCTAAGGATCATCAGGCTCAGTTAATCACTATATATTTGAACTTTTAATGCTAGTTGACAGCTTTAATGTAGTACTTTTTCAGATGGAAAATCTTTTTTTCTGGATGTGAATAGTAGAGGTTTATGCTAATGTTTATAGAAAGAATAAAAGCAGAGAGTTAAGAAACAAGTAAGGACCTGTGTGGTCTGTGTCAGATTACATGTTGAACTGATCTGGGAGCTGGTTATTTTTATTATAATTACTGCATATTTATTGATGGCCTCCTAATAATATAGATGTTATTCCTTTTTTCCTGTACACTTACAAGTACATTTAAAGTAAAAAGCACACAATCATAGGGAAACAAATGAAATATGAAGCTAGAAACAAAACTAATTATTGGGTTTTCTAGTGATGGGATGGATATACTCTTTTTTTAAAACAAGCAGATCACATTTACTGGTCCAAGTACAGAAAAGTTGTTTTGGGAATGGATATACTCTTGATAATTAGAACCTCAGTTATTTGGTATCAAGATATTTTATCAAATAGCAGTGATTAGCAAATTATTAAAGTATATTTCTACTATATAATATAGGCAGTGAGTGGCATTGAGTATTTCTGCTGTGTGCCATGTTGGAATTTAGCTACCAGTGCCAGCCTAGTCTAATGGAGATTCTATTTCAAAATTTTCCATATTTTGAGGTATGTAAGAGCACAACTCTTGCCTTCTCCTAGTTGTATAAGTAGTATATAATAATCACATTTATTTGTGTAAAAGCCAAAATTAAGTAGATTTCTTGATTTTTTTTTTTCCTCCCCTCCTTCCCTCTTTCATCTAGAGTTCTTATTCAAAAGGAAGTAATCCAGGAAAAGGAGACAGAAGCAAATCAAGATGTGTAGCTCTGTGGCTGCCAAATTGTGGTTTTTGACAGATCGTCGCATCAGGGAAGACTATCCCCAGAAAGAGATTTTACGGGCCTTGAAGGCCAAATGTTGTGAAGAAGAACTAGACTTCAGGGCTGTGGTGATGGATGAAGTGGTGCTGACAATTGAACAAGGGAATCTTGGTAAGACTATATTAATTTTTTTCAGGTTTTTTTATTATTATTATTCATTTTAATAGACATTTACAGAGGTTTTGAATTTCCATCCATTCGTTGCGGCGCTTTTCTCCCTACCCCTTTATTAATTAATTTTTATATATTTTGCTTAAAGTCCTGTGGTCATTGTGCTTATTTCTGGAATAATTAGGACCAGGAAATCCTTAATGGCCTTGTTATTACTAAATATTTTTTTATGGAAGAAATGAAGACATTGGGGAAGGAAATATCTGTACTTAGGAAGCCATTACAAGAGAATTAATGATATAATAATTAGTGATCTATTAATTTTCTTAAATTTTTATTTTCTTAGTACAATAACATTAATATCACATGCAAGCAAGATGTTGCTGAGAATTATCCAAAAACAATTGGCGCAGTATGTTAGCAGAGAACTGCCAGATGTGCAGGCTGGATTTAGAAGAGGTCATGGTACTAGGGATATATTATAGCTAATGTTAGATGGATCTTGGCAGAAAGCAAGAGAGTACCAGAGGAATGTCTTTCTGTATTTTTTTTTAAATTTTATTATTATTATTTGTGTGTGTAACATCAAATTGGATCTGACTGGTACAGGACAGGAGGAGATTGTCCCTCCTTCTTCAGCAGAGCATCTGGTGGATTTGAACCACGTGCCTCTGGGATTGCAGTTCAGCTTCTTGCCACTAGGCCACCAGAGCTCGCCTTTCTTCTCCCTTGGTAAACTTAATTTTTCATTTCCTGTGCCTAATAATGATTGGTTAGGTTTTTCTTTTTTTTACTTTTTTTTAGTTAGTTTTAATGAAAGTTTACAGAGACTAGGGTTTCCAGTCATTCATTGTTGCACTTTTATCCCTACGCACCCCCTCCCAATTCAGTCTTCTCCTTGAAAAGTAAAACTTTACATTGTTGTGCAATCCCACCCTCGAGTCCACTCCATTATGCAGCCCTCACTCTGGACTTCTTTTAATGACAAGAATGCCCATTCACATATCCCTTTAAACAGTTCTCTCACCTGATTCAGTGCAATATACATCATTCCTCCCCGCCTTTTCTGTCTTCCCTCAACCCTGGTCTGTCCCGTTTTACAATAGTGGCTCTATGCAATATTTGTCCTTTTGTGACTGAAATTTTTCACTCCGCATAGTGTCCTCCAAGCTCATCCATTTTGCATAATATTTCATGAGTTCCTTGTTTTTCAGAGCTGCATAGTATTCAGTTGTGTGAATATTCCAGAGGTTCTCTATCCATTAGTTTGTATAGTACTTTCAGAAATGCTGCAGGGAAAAAGAGGAGGAGAATTCATTTGTCATCTTTTGGAAGACTTTAAGTTTTATCTAGTAAAGACAAGAAAACTTTCTTCACCTTCTCACTTCAGCATAGGGAATAGGAAAACTCAAAACTCAGTGCCACTGAGTGAGACCAACATGATAATATTTCATTGTGTTACTGAGTCTGTAAATCATAGTGGGAGCAGACTATCTACTTTTCTCTCCTGTTGCTGCTGATGGATTTGATCCATCAAGATTTTCTTAGGTCATATTCCATTGTCAGAAGGTTTGGGAATGCTTATGAATGATGTAAGCTCAGACATTGATATTACGCTTTAGCCTTATCCTTCCCCCTATCCCCCCAAGTATTTTATTGTATATTGAAAGAACATATTAGTTTCTGTTTTAGCAATTTATACATATTTTGTTTTGTGATTAATAGTATTAATCTTCTGCATATGAATTAGTCCATTTCATTGTGATACTGTGAATTGCTTGGTATTGTTCTTTTTAAGGAATTTTCTATGTAATTGTGTAAAATGACCACATGTTGTTATTTAGAAATCTCAAACGTGAGTGTGTTGTTAGAATCACTGTGGCAGTCCATCTTGTTGAGGATCTCCCTCTCTTTCTTTTACATTCCACCTTTCCCAGCATATTATCTTTTTTTGAAAGGACTGGCCTTTCCTGAAAACATGCCCAAAGTATGTGAGACAAAGTTTAACCATCCTTTTCTCCAAGAAATACTCTGGTTGTTCTTCATGACAGAGTAGGAATATTTAAATTATATTTGTGGTCCGTTTAAGAGACTGAAAATGACATGAGAAAGTCTAGATGATAAAACGAAGGGAAGAAATGCCAAAGGACAGCTCAAGAAGATAGAATATTACATCAAGTTGTGCAAAGAACTAGAGTTAGAAAATAGAAGTAGACAGACTTGCTTGGCATTTCCCAAGCTGAAAGAACTGAAAAACAAATTGATGCCTGGCTGTAGTACTGAAGGATGCAGTGGGCAAAAACTTGAAAGATCAAGAAGCATCAAAAAAAAGATAGAATATACAGTCATTCTACCAAAAAGAATTGGCTGACATGGAACCAATTCAGGAAATAGGATAAGATCAAGAACCAGTGTTAATGGAGGAAGACATTCAAGCTACATTAAAGACACTGGCTAATAATAAGACCCAGGGAACTGATGACATACCAGTTTGATATGTTACAGCAAACAGATGCAACCTGGGACATGATCGCCGTCTTGACTAAGAAATTTGAATGAGAGCCACCTGGTCTGCTGACTAGAAGAGATCCATATTTGTTCCCATTTCCAAAAAAAAAAACAACCCAACCCAACACAACATGAAAATTACTGCATAATTAATCATCACTAATCACCAGTAAAATCTTCCTGAAAGTTATGCAAAAACAGCTTCAACAGTAGTACATCAGCATAGGTAGGCCAGCATTTACACTTGATTTGAAGAGGCCAAAGCTCTTCAGGGATAGCTTTGTTGATTTCAAATGAATCTATTCTGAAAACAGACTACCAGTATGTCTGTTTTATTGACTAGGAGGAAAGCCTTGACTGTGGATTCCAACAAGTTATTGCTGATGTTGAGAAGAATGGGAATCCCAGAAAACGTAATTCTTGTATTAATGTGAAACCTATATCTCTACCAAGAAGCTATTGTCCGAACAGAACAAGTGTGGTGTTAATATGGGTTTATTGTTCAGAAAAGCTTTCCTGGCCATTGATTTTACCTCTGCCATGTGGATGGGCAAGAATAAGTAAGTAGGGTATATTAGCCTATCCCCAAGGTGATTGACTAGTTTTGCCACTAAATTTGAGCAGATTCATTGACAGATTTTGGAAGTCTAACCACCAGCAAAGAAGTAGAGAATGCACAGCATGCATCCTTCAAGGCCAAAGATTCCAGCGCCAATCAGACCACGGCCTACAGAACCTGTAGCAGAGAACCAGAGACCCAATATGAGAGAGGGGTGAGCTTAGGAATGCTACTCTACAGAAGCAGAGTGAGAGCCTTTGCCCAAGTTTTTGAAAGATTGTGGGGTTGGAGGGTTGGAGTGAGCGAAGAGAGCCATAATCGGCAGGACTAAACGTTTTTTTAAAACTTGCCACAAACTGTTAAGCCGAGGACTGAGGTACCTGCAAGCACATTTCGGAAGCGGTCCTGACTATCTTGCTGCCAACCTGAATTATGGCCTTTTGACTTCCCTAGTATGGTTCTTTGTGGTCTGTGAGCTGTTGCAGTGGATTTTGGACCTAGTGGAGTGGTACTAATTGGTGTTGGGAGGGTAGAAAGAGGTGCAGGAGTGAGGACGACATGTCTAACTTCATGTGAATTAGGTCTGTGTTGTGGATGTTGTTGAGGGGCAGTTTTTCCTTGTGGGATTAGTGGAAGTCAGACATGGTTGTCCTCACACAACTTTTTGTTTTTTTATGGCAAAGGAATACAGTATGGTTTAAAATCAAGAAAGGTTTACATTAGAGCTATATCCTTTCTCAATATCTATTCAGTCTGTCTACTGAGCAGATAATTTGAGAAGTTGGACTATATCAAGAAGAATGTGTCAATCAGGATTAGGGGAAGACTCGTCAGTAACCAGTATTATACAGTTGACATAACCTTGCTTGCTGAAAGTGAGGAAAATTTGAAATGCGTGCTATAGAAGATCACGGATTACAGCTTTCAACATGGATTACATCTAAGCATCAAGAAAACAATAATCCTCAACACTGGTCCAGTAAGCAACATAATGACCTATAGAGGAAAAAATTGAAGTTGTCAGTGATTTTATCTTACTTGGATCCACAATCAACACCATTCGTACCAGCAGTCAAGAGATGAAAAGATGTATTAGGGAAAATCTGCTGTTAAAGATGTCTGCAGTGTGCCAAGGAGCAGTTTAAGGTGTACCTCATTCAAGCCATGGTCTTTTCAAGTACTCCTTAAGCATCTGAAAGATGAACGATGGGTAAAGATGACAGAAGAAAGTATTTGAAACCTTTGATTTGTGGTGTTGGAAAATGGTACTGAACATTCCATGGACTGCCAAAAGAAAGAAAATGTCTTGAAGAAGATGAAGGTCTTAAAGAAGGTACATCTGAGGAACGGGTGGTGAAACGTCATCTCACATACTTTGAGTATGTTATTAGGAGGGGCCAGTCCTTGAAAAGACTTAACTATTTGGACAGGTGGAGGGTCAGAGAAAAGAGGAAGACTCTCATAGGGAGATACCAACACAATGTATAACAGTGAGCTTGAGTATATCAGAAATGATGAGGATGGCACAGAATATAGCAAGGTTCAGAGTCATTGTAAATTGGTGTCACTGTGAGTCATAGTAGACATGATGACACCTAGCAATGAGGGAATTGAAAAGGAGCTCTGGCCCAGTGGTAAAGAAAGACTTAAGCTGCCAACCAAAATGCACTCAGTTCAAATCAGCCAGCTGCTCAGTGGTAGATAAAGTATTTCCTGTGTGATTTGCAGCCCCTGAAAACAAGTTTCAGCTATGAATCAGTTCCAACTCAAAGGTACAAAACAATAATAATGATAGCTTAGCAATAAGGTAAACAGAGTAAGTGGTACTTGTGCTGTACAATCTTACATATAAAATATATGAGATGCAAACGTGAATGTAGATTTTTTTCCCTTTTCACATTTCAGTCTCCATACAGTGCTTTACAGTGCTTTTTGTGATATATATATATATATGTATGTATAGATATATATCTATACATACATATATGTTTTATATACATATGTATATATAATGTTGTTATGTGCTGTCGAGTTGCTTGCAAATATGTGTGTCATGAACCTTGAACTTAAACTGAAATTTTGAAATAGCATTGTAGTTCATTCTTTACTAACAAAGCCTATGTAACCACTACAGTATGTCTGTAAATCTTAACGTACTCTTTGTTTTAGTATCATTAGACAATATTTGAATATCATGCTTACCAGCAAATTCACCAAAAAAAGAGAGAATGACGTTAAATAGAGTCTGTAAAGGACATTTGTTTAGAGTATGAGGGCTGAAACAAGAATGCTTTATTCAGCTTCAGCTTTGAATAAAGAATGGCATTATTTAACCTCAAATGGGAAATGTGTGAGTCTGGCTAGTTAGATTTTGCTGCATTGTACAGTCCACAAATGTGTTCTAATACTGATTGTACTACTACTAATAAATTTTAGCAAGTAGATAAATACAGACTAAGTGAAGAATGAAAGGCATGTTTAGATCAACTCTGGTGCAACCTCATATCCTTGACAGAAGCCAGTTTCTCCAAGAACCTGGGCTATGGGCCATAGTCTCCACCATTTTGGGCCTGAGGAATGGAGATTGGTAAGACTAAGGTGTTCTGCCAAGAGAACAAAATGGTTTGGCCTGGAGAGGGTAAGACCAAGTTGCTTCTTAGAGGCAAGGATCTTGAAGTTCCATCTCGGCATACTTTGGGCATCTTGCCAGGAAGGACTGGTCCTTGGAGTGGTGGAGAGACAGTGTAGGAGAGGGAAACCCTGGATGAAATGGATTGACAATAGTATTTGGAGTACTAAGGGGTAGGTATGTTGGAGGCAAAGAGATTGGCTCAGGATAGGGCAGAGTTCAGAGCTGTTGTGTTTAGGGTCGTTGTGAGTTGCAGTCACCGTGATGGCACAAAACAATCCTAGGCATGAACTTTTTAATTATTTCCCATGCATCTGGAAGTTGGACAGTATATAAGGATGACAGGGGAACAAAAAAAATAATGACATTTTTGAATTGTATTGCTAGAGAAGACTACTCAATCCCCAGGAGTGTCATAAGAACAATTAAGTCTGTCTTGGAGAAAATGCAACCTGCGTGCTCCTTAGAGGCAAAGATGGTGAAACTTTGGTGTTACTTTGGGTTTGTTGTCAGGAGGGATTATTCTTGGGAAAGGATACCATGTTGGCAAAGATGGAGACTCAGAGAAAGAGAAGACAACTGGCAACAAGATATATTGAAATAGTGATTATAACAGTGGATTCCGGCATATCAGTGTTCAGGCCTTTTTTTCTTAGGATCACTAAAAAGCATAGTAGACTTGAAGGCACACAGTAGCAGTGGGTATGAACTGACTGTGTGCTTGTTAGTGAGATTGACATATATGTTCTGTTAGGTTTGTTTGAATATCTTAATTTTGTAAATGTCTCATTTGTGGCTTAATTTTTAATTTATTAACTAGATAAGAGTTGAAAACCAGATACCAAAGAAATTACATTACTACTAAAGATGTTATGTTTTGAAGAAAACAAAAGTATATCTTGATAGAAAACAGTTAAGCTGATATGGAAGACATTTTCTTTTAAGAATATATATATATTACTATTTTTGATATTTGATAATTTTGTAGTTTTAAAAACTCAGATATCTTTTAATTAAAGATTTTTATAAAGCTTTGTATTAATTCAGTGTTACTGCCCTGTTCTCTTCAAACTTATGTAATTATTTTTCTTCTTTAGACTTTGATTAGTTGGTAGTTAGTGGGAGGAAATAGGCCAGTTATTTTTTCTTTACACATAAATATTACAGATTGGCATTTATGGTAGGCATCAGTTCTTTGTGATACACATTCTTTGAACTGCTTTCTAACATTAATGTTCTAGAGTCTATTTACTTGGAAAATAAGTAGATATATATTTGTTCCCATTCCAAAGAAAGGTGACCCAGCAGAATAATATAGAACAATATCATTGATTTCACATGCAATCAAGATTCTACTGAAGATTATCCAAAAATGACTGGAACAGCACATCAGTATAGACCTGCCAGAAGTCCAGGCTGAGTTTAGAAGGGGTCGTGGTACTAGGGATATTGTAGCTAATGTTAGATGGATGTTAGCTGGAAGCAGGGAATACCAGAGGAATGTCTATCTGTGTTTCATTGACTATGAAAAGGCATTTGGCTGTGTGGATCATAACAAACTGGCT
>NW_006400092.1:1870313-1899748 GCF_000299155.1 Elephantulus edwardii | reverse complement strand
CCCCCCCCCCCGGTCCATCTTATTCTGGGCTATTGTTGTACCTGTAATGCCAAATCAAATACTCCTTTAAAACAGTTCTTTCCTTCATCTGTTCCAGTATAATGGTCTTTATCTGTCTACTCTTATCCTAGTCTTCTTTCAACCTAGTGTAAATAAAGTAATGCAGAGTAATACTAGCAAGGGGATTTAGAACAAGTCACCTATCCTAGTCCTTATAAAAATTAAAGTAAATAAAACTTTAACCAACCATGTACTACTAGTTAAGGAGGCCTAATTGTCTTTAAGTGCTTAGAAGCTAGCTAGAAGATCTTTGGTTTGAACCTTCATGAGAGAAAGATGTGACCATTCGCTTCCTTAAATTACAGTATTGAAAAATAGTTGTACTCTGTATTGTGATGACTTTGAATTACTCAGCATCAGTGTCACAGAGTCAACAGAGCTGCTTAAAAAAGAATGAGTTAAATAAAATTTTTCCTTTTCATAAGGAGCTATGTATTTATTCCTCTGGTAGTAGTGTAAGAATCCCCCACCCCCACCCCTTTTAGTATAATTAGGGTTCATGGACTTTTTTTTAAATTCACCATGTAATCAGTTAATTCTTTTCTGATCATCTCAAATTTGGCTAGTAGGAGCTCTTCTTGTTATCATTATTTATTGCTATCAGGTTGTCCCTCTATTAGTCCCTGACCGGAGAAAGATAAGCAATCTTCTGTTGTGTAATTTACAGCCTTCGAAACCCACTATGAGTAAGTTCTGACTTGACAGCAATGAATTGAGTTTGGTGAGCTGATCTCCCTTTGGGAGGTTTGGTGGCATATTCTGGAGGGAGTTCCACTGCTAACTCAAAGGCTTTTTGGGATGATCCAGTATTTGCCTTTTTCTGAAGTTCACTCAGCAGGTTTTCAAATTCCTAACTGTAGCATGTATCAATATCTTTATGGCAGAATAGTAGTTTTTAGTATTAATTATCATTTTAAAGATTATTTTTTAAATGAAATAATTATAACTTGTTCCTTCATTATTTAGGGGTTTTTTTTGTTTGTTTTTAATTATTTTTGTGTGAGTGTACTGTCAAATCAGATCTGACTGGTACAGGAGGAGATTGTCCCTCCTTCCCCAGCAGAGCATCTGGTGGATTCGAACCATGCGCTTCTCGGATTGTAGTTGCAACTCCTTGCCACTAGGCCACCAGAGCTCCCCAATTTAGGCTTTTCTTAATAGAATGGTGTTGGATGAAAGATCGACAGAGAGACTTGTCTCTTTTTGCTATGCTTCCTACTTAAATGCAGAGAATTATCTCTCCTTTACTCACAACTGTATATCTCTACATTTTTCTCACAGTTCTTTTTATGAGTTATTTTGGGGTTAATTGTGTTAACATGTACTGTTTTAACCATTATGGGTGATTTCTTTCCCCAGATAAAGTTCTTTCATCACAGTCAGCTATTAACAAACCAGAACATTTAGTAATAAAATCTACCACTCCTATATTTGCTGTGCATTTCTATTCCTTTATATTACTGTTTATTCTCTTGATTTTTACATCATTTCTTTATATTCCAGGTCTGCGTATTAATGGAGAACTAATCACTGCCTACCCTCAGGTGGTGGTAGTAAGAGTACCAACCCCTTGGGTACAGAGTGATAGTGACATCACTGTTTTGCGTCATCTAGAGAAGATGGGATGTCGGCTGATGAACCGTCCTCAAGCCATCCTTAATTGTGTTAATAAGTTCTGGACATTTCAAGAGTTGGCTGGCCATGGTGTCCCTCTGCCAGATACTTTTTCTTACGGTAAGTTCACTCATAAGAAAGTGTAACTTCAAAACAACTATGAGATATCATCTCACCCCGGTAAGAATAGCAAAATTTAACAGAAGAGCAAGCAAGGAGTAATAGCAATAATAGCAAGGAGTTGGAAACAACCTAAGTGCCCATCAGCAAACAAATGGATAGAGAAGGTGTGGTATATCCACATAATGGAATACTATGCTGCATTGAAAAACAAAGAACTCATGAAATAGTTAAAATGGGTGACCCTGGAGGACATTATGCTGAGTAAAATGTCTGAGTCACAAAGGACAAATAATACTGCGTAGTGCCACTGTTATAAAATGGGACTGATGTCGAAGCTGAAGGAAGACTAAGAGGAGATAAATAATGTATATTGCATTGAAACAGATGAGAGAGAAAACGGTTTAAAAGGGATATGTGATTAGGTATTTTTGTCATGACAGGAGTCCAGAACAAGGGCTGCATAGTGGAGTGGACCTGGGGGGAGGGATTGTGAAACAATTGAAGAATTTTTCTTTTACTTTTCAAAGAGGAGCATGAACTGGGGAGCGAAGGGTGGGAAGGGAGAAAAGTGCAACAGTGAATGATTGGAAATCCAAAGTCTCTATATTTTTCTTAAAATTAGTAATAAAAAAAAGGTAAAAAAGAATGTGTACCTTAAATTTTAGAGCACTGACAATTTTGAAAACCATACTAAATAATAAGGTTATATGATAAAAGGACATTTATGAACATAAAAGAATTTCTTAGAATGTCTTTCAGTTTTAACAAATTATGGGGAGCTCTGGTGGCCTAGTGGCAAGAAGCTGCACTGCAATCCCAGAGGAACACGGTTCAAATCCACCAGATGCTCTGCCGGAGAAGGAGGCGCAATATCCTCCTGTACCAGTCAGATCTGATATGACGGTACACGCACACAAAATAATAATAATAAAAAAACCAACAAATTATAAGACAGAATTTGAATCATGTCTTAAAGATTTGTGTTCTAAAAAAATAAAAGATTTGTGTTCTATGATTTGGGATAGAGTAACTCTAGGAAACCTGTTTTTATAGTCTCACCTCAAACCTCAGTGCTGTCAGGTCGCAACCAAATCCTATATGATGCTCTCCTCAATTTTGCAAAGGCTGTAACTCACCAAAGGAGATTCCCATCTTTCTCTTGCTGAACAGTGGGTGGATTTGAACAGAGGCATGACCTTTGGGATAGCAGCTCAGCTTCCTCTAGATTAAACCAGTAGGCTTTGTAGATCATAAGATCTCCACCACAGCACTGCCATTTAAGTGTAGAAACTGTCATAAACAATATATAATGTATGTGGCCAGAGACTAAACCTGTGGTGTTTTGTTGTTGTTGTTGTTTTTTGGGTGGGAGAAATAGAATTCAATATATTTTATTTACATTTTTATTATTGTCATTTTACTCTGCTATAAATGGCAATCCGTGGATCCACACTCTTAAATATAATTCACATGTCACAACTGCTGAATTTATAGAAAAGTTTGAGCTTTTTTTTCCCCCCGTGGGTCATATATCTGTAATACCCAAGTGCACAAAAGCACACAATCACAAAACCACACTTTACTATATACAGTGTTGTTATGCTCTTCTATTTCCTGTGCTTCTAGTTCTGGTTTGGAAGAGAGTTTTCCATAAAGTTATTTCTCTAAATGAATATCCAGTTAAATTGGATGAGGCTTTACAGTGAAATCCTTACTTATTGAAAAGAATTCCTGTGTTTGTATAGCACACATAGATGCAGTTGCTATTTTTTAGCAGATTCTACAAGGAGAGACAAAATGAAATAAATGAGAATTGTGTCTTCCTGATGATTTTGCAGTATTTTAAGTTCTGTGATTATTCTGTAATAATTTTAAGATCATGGAAAGGAGAAGGTTACAATTTTGAGGTTTAAAATTTTGAAACAGAACCATCTTAATATATCTCAGCTGGAAATTTATGTACTTGTATAATGAATTTTCTGGTTTAATTTTTCTGTCACTGGTGATTCTTACAGCTATATTCTCTTTTCTGTGCCCATCTTGCTATTGTATCATTTGTTCCTGAGAAAAACCAAAAGAATAAGGAGTTAACACTGTAGCTGTTTTGTGGGGTGGTAGAGGAATAAGGTTTTGTAAAATGAAAAATATTACAGAATTAAGTTTTATTACCTGAAAGTTACTTATAATCTTGACATTGAATATCAGATTTCTTTAAACTGTATGTATTTTTAAGATAGTGGTTACTCATTTAAAGTTATAGTATTTTTTAAACTGGCTTTAATAGTCACTTTCAGCTTATATTGTTTGTTTTCTCCAAGGTAAGCAAATTTAACTAGCAGCTAGACAGCTGCTGCTGTCTTTAGTGTGGATAAAAGTATGGTAAAACAGTTCTAGTCCTATCTTTTTTTTTTTTTTTTTGCTAGGTGGCCATGAAAATTTTGCTAAAATGATTGATGAAGCAGAAGTATTGGAGTTTCCAATGGTAGTGAAGAATACACGGGGTCATAGAGGTGCGTATATAAGTTGTTTCTGTGACACATGGCTTTGAAATTACTCTTGATAGTTTGTAATTAATCTTGATCACTAATAAGAGAGATTATATAAACATTTTTCTTTATTAGATCAGTGAACTTAGATTTTTTCTGTTTGTTACAGAGTTTATTAATAATGCAATGTAATTTTTATAACTTATAAGAAATTTTTAGCAAACTTCTTAGACATAAAGTTTCTCTATAGAAATAGTATATATAGAGTTGATTAGGACATGAAAAATAAGCAGATAGATTAAAAAATGTAACAGAATGAATTGATGAGTAAAGTAATATTTGTTGTTTTACTATCTATATGGAAAATCTATTGAAAGATACTGAAGAAGACCCATGTTGTTGTTGTTATGTGCCGTCGAGTCGTTTTCGACTCATAGCGACCCTATGCACAACAGCCCTAAACCCTGCTCTATCCTGCACCAACCGCATGGCCTCTGACACACCCATCCCGATTACCCCAGTGACCGAATCAATCCATCTCATAGAGGGTCTTCCCCTCCTGCGCTGTCCCTCCACCCTCCCAAGCATGATGTCCCTCTCCAAGGACCCGTCCCTCTTGGCAACATGTCCAAAGTATGTCAGACGAAGCCCCAGAATCCTTGAAGAATAGGAATGGAAATTCATTTTCACTAAGAGGAAATGTTCCATATTTTTAATGCTGTCCCAAGTGTTTTCAAATCCACTACAACTAATAGCTGCTCTCTGAACAACAGATTGAAACTTTGCCCAAATCATGCGTATAAGACGGTTTAAAAGACCATGGCTTGAGTCAATCCTTGTGTAATCCTTAAAGTGACATCCTTCGTTCTTGGGCATTTTAAAGAGGCAATTTGCAGCAGATGTGCCCCTGGCCATGTTTTGAGTTGAGCTAATAATAATCTTTCCCCACTAATTCTGTGGGTTGCCTGTGTGTCCCCATTTGGCATGATCCATGTGTATATATAGTTACTTGTAATTATCAGTGCATCTTGATTTTTTTGTTTGGTTAAATTTCATGCTGTAGGAATAGGACAAGTTTAGATCTGTTGTTCATCGGGTCATATGAGTTGTAGTCATTTTGATGATACCTAACAACAGCATAGGGAGCTTTGGTGAAATCCCAAAGGCAAAGGGTTTGAATCTACCAGCTGCTCTATGGGAGAAGAATAGGCAGTATTAATCTGTGTGAGTTCACTGGCTCTGAAAACCCACTGGAGAGTGAGCTATGAATCAGTTCCAACTCAAGGTTCGCAACCAGCAACAACATAGTTATATATAGTGTGTGTGTGTGTGTGTGTGTGTCTAGTTCAGAGAGAGATGATTTTTTATTAACATGTGGATAAATATAAATCTAGACCTCCCCGTGTCGTAACATACACCAAAATAATACTGTAATTGTACTGAAGGAAGTACTAGAGGATAATACATTGTTTGTGTTCATATGTTTTTGTACTGTTTTGTGGTTACCATCACAACTTGATTTATACTAATTTTTCTAACAAAGGAAACTTTAAAGTTGCAGCTGATTCTGTAGAAGCAACAGGCTATCTGAGACTTAAAAAAGGATGTTTGTATATAATGGATATCAGTTGCCCACATTTCAAGGACTTAAATATTTTTTGTTTCAATCACAGGCAAAGCCGTTTTCTTGGCTCGAGATAAGCATCATTTGGCTGATCTAAGCCATCTTATTCGCCATGAAGCACCCTACTTGTTCCAAAAGTATGTTAAAGAGTCCCACGGACGAGACGTACGTGTCATTGTTGTGGGAGGCCGTGTAGTTGGAACCATGTTACGTTGTTCAACTGACGGGAGGATGCAAAGCAACTGCTCACTAGGTAAAAACAATGCAAATATTGTTCTAATAAAAAAAAATTAGTATTACCTGTCTCTTTTATACTCAGAGGAGTTCTGATGGCCTAGAAGGGACCTAAAGGCATTGTGATTTGAATCCACCAGCCGCTGTGTGGGAGGAAAACAGGCAGAAAACACCTGATTTCATCCTCTGAAAATCCAATGCAAAGTCTATGAGATGGTTCCAAAAGGATGGCACATAACTGGAAGAGCATTGAATATTCACATTTTTCTCTTGATTTTTTTAAACTTAGTAATTTGAGAAACACATCATCTGTCACATGTAAATTAGATTTTATAGATCTATATCATTATAAGAAATACCAACATATTCTGCAGATAGCATGATGATGGTTGTGAGGATTACAAATAATTTTTTTCCCCTTGTATGTGGTGTTGGAACAGCACCTACAATAACAGACATTGCAAGGTTCACTGCTTGTTGCTTTTTCTTATGTGTGAGGTCTTGATTGTTCTCATCTTCCATTCATATCTTGAGGTCTCTGGTTTAGGTCATTATGGCACTGTACTTTCTTGATTATTCCTGGGTGGGGAGTGTGAGTGATAACCATCATTGAGGGAGAATAAAATCTTGGGTTATCTATGATAATATCTCATTCTTTGATATGAGAGTTTGGCCTCCATTCTGTTGCGTTTTCATTGTTGAGATTTAGTGTTTAAGCCTGCTTATCCTCCTCCTTTTTTAGGTGATTATTTCTACTGCTGAGAAGGTTAATTAACCTTTTAAGGTTAACTTAAATTTTACTGCAAAAATATTACCTTTTTAGTAACTTTTTCTCCTGTCTCTCTTTTGCCAGGTGGAGTGGGGATGATGTGCTCATTGAGTGAACAAGGGAAACAGCTGGCTGTCCAGGTGTCTAATATCCTGGGGATGGATGTGTGTGGCGTTGACCTGTTGATGAAAGATGACGGCTCCTTCTGTGTCTGTGAAGCCAATGCAAATGTAGGTTTCATCGCCTTTGATAAGGCTTGTAATCTAGATGTAGCTGGTATCATAGCGGACTATGCCGCCTCCCTTCTGCCCTCTGGCCGGCTCACCAGGCGTATATCCCTGCTCTCCGTGGTGTCCACGGCCAGTGAGACTAGTGAGCCGGAGCTGGGTGCCCCAACCAGCACTGCTGTTGACAACATGAGTGCGAGTTCCAGCTCTGTTGACAGCGACCCTGAAAGCACGGATCGGGAGGTGCCCACCAAGCTCCCAGGGGGCCTGTTCAACATGAACCAGCTGCTAGCCAATGAAATCAAACTCCTGGTGGAGTGACTCCACTGGTAAATAATTAACCAACAAAACCCTTGTAAAACTTAATTTCTTTTTCTTTATTATTATTTTTTAAACCAACTTGCAATGCTGTTCATGGAAAACACTCAGGAAGATGAGAGCAATTTGAGTAAAATTAGTTGAGAGAAAGAAGAGCAAGAGACAGATCAGATCTCTGCTAAATGTGTGACTGATTTTCATTTGTGAATCCTGTAGATCTGATTTGAAAAGTTAGAGAAGTGAGGGATAGAAAAACTTAAGGCCTCATAGTTATCTTCTTAAATTACTAAAAAAATTGTATGCTTGAGGGCCGTGAGAAATATGATTTTTTTTTCTCATGATCCTTTACATATTTTATTTTACACTGTTGGTATAAATTTCACAGTACCATGACTTTACATTGTCTCAAAAATTTATACTAGGTGGGGAAAAATGTGTAAATTATAGAAATTTTATTAAAAAATCTTTTAACTCAAATTTCTCCCATTTCTATATTAAATAGCAGTCCATAGTTGTTTCTAAAATATTGAAGGACTCTCATTGGGTTTTCTTAAGTTTTGTTCTCCCCCTCCCCCCCCCCATTTATTTTTGTGGAAGGGCAAGGTACGTAAGACCCAATAAAAGCTCCCCCCCCCCCAATAAAAGCTTTTTAATGAGAAAATTGGTGTGTTTGCATGATGAAAGGAAATGAACAGTATTGCAATGTCTGGCATTGAAAATAACATTTACTCCTATGTAGAGAAAATGACAGTAGTTTAAATATGTGCATTGACTTGTATTTGTTAGTGTTTTAGTCTTATGGAAAGATACATGCTCTGTTAATGTTGCTCTTTTTTAAAAAAGAAAGAATATAAAAATACATGCTAGTCTAACATTCCCTGCTCTATGCCTGCATCTTTAACAATGGCCAAAGTGAAGAAAAAATGCTACCTTTTTTTTTTGTTAACAAGACACTACTGGCTTGAAACATGTCTTTTAAAATCTTTTTACTTTTGGTGGTTGGGTGTTTAAATAAGGGCAAGGAAGAATACTTTGGGGAGGACAAATCAAGGGCATGTAATTTCTTAAGTATAATCTAAAGTGATTTCTAATGCCAAAATTATATTTACAATTTTCATATTTTAGGAGGGTGTGTATTCATGCATGTGCGTGTACGCATGCATGGGTATGTTTTGCTTTTTGTTTACACCAATCAAAAAAGAGTATCCCCTAGTATATGGAGCATAATGGGAAACACAAACTTTTAACTTTAAAATCAAAAATTTTTATAACGGCTAGGGTAGTAATACCTATCTGAAGATACAAGAGTAGATTCTTTATAGGTTTTCTGTGTATATGTATGTTGTTTGGTTTTTTCTTTGGTTATAATATGTTCAGTGTGCGATTTATTCAAGGGTACATGCTTCCGGCTGTACATTTTCTCTTACAACATTTGGGGTAGGGGTGCACTAGACAATTTTTTGGGGGTGATTTTAGTTAGCAGTATTGAGCCCTACTCCTACACCTTTAATACTCTGCTTTCTTTATATCCATTTACTTTATGAACTGGTAAAAAAAGATTCCCAAACTATGTATGATTTAAGCTTTTAAAACATGAGTAATACTCCATTGATGGATTTGGAAGGTGTGCTATAAAGGTGCTGCAGAGCTCAACCTAATTTTTTAGTCAGTTTTATCTTCCCCACACTTCTCCAAAGCTTTTAGTGAAGCCCTTTCTTGCCTATCCAGTGCTCTTTTCCTTTAGATGGACCTTAGACATAATTTCTTGGACACTACTAGAGAGACTTCAAGGCAATAATAAAAGATCAGTATTAACCAGCTCTAAAAGAGGTTTGATAATATTTGCTTACTTGTACAGTTCTTCCTTCATTTTAAAAAGGAATTTCATGAAATATGCGGGGTTTTCCCCCAGAATTAAATAATATTAAAATTGAGTGAAAAGTTGATTGTGACAGTTACCTAATATATACACTATCTCATTTCACTTCAGAAAAAGATATACATTTCTAACTTAATTTAGGATCTTCTAATCTGACTTAACCAGAGTTAATGGGAGTTTCTCACACATGTGTACACACATATACACAGTAATTGGTACTTGGTACCATTAGTGGGAAGAAATATTTGCAACTTCTTTTCACTGAATGACCATCATGAAGAAGTGAGTATGTTATTTGGTAATAAGAAATAAAGGAAGAAAGAATTCCTTTATTAAAACATCATTCTTACATATATTTGTGCAGAGGCCATCTGGTTGCATTTATGATACATATACTTTAGCTCTGTATCACATGTTTGTACCATACAGCAGCTTCTCTGTTTAATAACTCAAAAGGTTTATGGTAGTGAAACTAGAAAAATTGTTGTCTAGGTATATGATTTTTTAATAAAAAAAAAAAGAAAACAAACTTCTACCAAGTTAGCCATCTAGAAGAAGTAGCTGAAATTATTTGCCCCTTAGTTTACTCACCATCTTTTTTCCACTCACATGGCATCAGTATTGTACACACACATGTGAGAATAGAAAGGGCAAGAATGGTCTAAGACATCAAAAACAAAATATAATTATAGAAAAAAAAACCAAAAAAAATCGTTATCTTCATGCATCCTCTCAAAAATTAAGATGAAGAATATGAAGAAATTCTGGAGAACCCCGAATGAAACAGCAGCAGAAATTTAAGTAAAAATTAAGTTTATTTTTATAATTGTATAATAACTTTTGTATAATTTTCATTGATATTTTTGGAGGTAAAAATGTACTTATGAAATGCATATGATTATCATGCCAAAATCTGGATTACTGTAAAATTTGTGTATTGACATTGTATTTATAAATTGTGTTTAAAGAATATTCTTTCTCGTTTTTATGTAATCTGTGAAAACTAGACTATACATACATACATCCATACATCCATTCATGTATATATAAGTATGAACTATAAGTAATAGTTTTTTTCTTTTTTGGAGCCTAATATTGATCATTTCTGCCGAATTTTTCTTCACTGAGCTTTGGAATCTTTCTCTATGCTCTCAATAAGAAAACTGCACTGGAACATTTAGAGAAATCCAATGAGAGACTTGTTATCATCAAGCACTATATCAGACTTTGAGAATGTATCGAAGACATTGAAGAAGTCGACTTTTGAAATCATCACTTCTTTTTCTGGAAGAGAAAATGGAAGAAACAAAATTCTCTACATTCTGTGAATCCCTATTTTGGGAACTGGGGGGCTTAGAGACTTTGTGAAATCAAATTTTTGTGTTATATTTTTCTCCTGGCTCACTCTTTTTGAGAAGGTATATGGGCTATATGGCTGGTGAGACACGATCCCCTCCTAAGAAAATGTAGGTGCTCAGACAGGTAACCTGCTGCTACTGTTTGTTTGTTTGTTCGTTTAATTTAATTTCAGTATTTTTGTTGTATTAGGATTTTAAAAATGTAATATATTGCAGGATTTAAACCAGGTTCACTGCTTTCTTTCTTTCTTTTTTCCTTATAAAAAACCCAAAAACAAAGTTTCATTTAAAATACATTTATTTAGGCGCCTTTGAAGCTTGGATTTTGGAATGTTTCAGTAGTGGACAGAAATCTGCTGTTGGAATCTTCTAGTCTTCCAGGTTTAATTTGACACACTTTAGTTTTGATTTTGGATTTTTGTGTGGTATTTTATTTTATACCAATCTGTGCCCTTTGCCATGCTGTTTTGGGGTGCCTACCTAACTCTAGTGAAAATTATTTCTATATTAACTGAAGTTTGGCTTTTAAAAATTCCTTAAAGTTTTGCATTTAAAAGAATTGTTTTTAAAAGCATATTCTAACTCCTTGCACTGTTACTGTTCTTTGCCAGCCTTTTCAGGAGCCAAAAAATCAAAACCAAACAAACAAAAATATACCCAGAGAAAAAACTTTCCTTCTTCCCCCTTCCTGATGATGAGTGAGAAGTATTGAGAACTTTCGGGGTCAGTGCCCTTCTAACTCCCCTTCCCCCAATAATGCAGCTGTGTAATGAATGGTAAACGCAGCGATTTGGATTCAGGCACAGCCCCGCCTGCTTGCAGGTAATTTGACTCTCTCCTTTCTTTGCATCACTAGGCTAACTTTTTCCTTCTGCTTTTAAGGCAACCTTAGTTTTGCAGTAACCCTCATCTGAAATAGTGTATACATTTATCAAGTGAATTACTTGAGTGAAGAATTTTTCGGGGTATGGTTTTGAATTGGTTGGGACTTGCTTGGGGGTTTTAGTTGTTTTGATAACTCCATTCTTTGCGTATATGTCTATGATTAAGTATTTCAGAGTGTGACCTTTTTTGGCTTTGTTTTTGTTTTGGGTTTGTTTGTTTCTTCCATTGTGCTACTCTGGCTTAAGCTTTTTCAGGGGTTGATGTTCCGAATACACAATGAGCTCACAGTATAAAGACATCATTTAGGATTTGACAGGTATGGAAAAGGTAAAATTAGGTTTCAGGTTATATTTATGGTAAAAACTCACCATAGTATTCAGCTGTTTCTGTGACAAAAAGGTGATGTAGGATTAAAAACAGTTCTTTTAGGAGCATTGTTTTTTAAAAACATTTTAGTATTTTAAGATACTGATGTTAACAAGATAAAATGTAGATGTTTCAGATTATCTCCATTATTTAAACATTAGAGAATGAGTTTGAGTAGATTGAAGGGAAATTCTGGAGATAGGATGAGTAAAACAGATTAACCAAGGCCATAAAATAAGTTAGTGGCAGAACAACTTTTCCATTTTAATAGCTTTTCTCTGCCACCTAGGCATGCCCTTTTATCCTCTTCCCATTATATCCATAACTTTTAGCTATCAGTGTTTTGGAAAATAATCCTTATTCTAGCAATTACGGTTAGTGAAAGTAACCTATCTTTTAAAGATGTATTTCTATATCATTTTACCCTGTGGTTTTAGTTGTCTTATCTTAAAATATAATCACAAGTCCAAGAAATTATTAATTAATATTAGATCCTAACTTGTAATGTTATTTCTATATATGAAGTCATGTAAGAAGTCACTAGCTTGTTTTGTTCATTCATAGGATAGGAACAATGGCTTTTTAAAGTATTCACAGACAAAAATATTTATCTCTTGATCTGTAATTTACTAACAAAAGAATACCGAATGGAATTTGTGATGTAGTCTGAAAACAACTGGTTCAGGAGAACCATGTTCTTTTGCTGATAATAATTGTCAATATAAGGATAGATGAACTAAATAACATAGGGCATGGGAAGTTTGACAGCCTCCATTCAACTCCTTCCACTGAATAGCACTGACTTGTTAAAGATCATCTCATCATACTCAATTATTAGAAGAGCCTTGTAGATTACATGGCGGCTATTGTGGGATTTGGGAATTTGAGGGGTGGGGTGAACTGTTGTTGTTTTAGGTTTCAGTCAGACAGACATCCCTGTGCCCCAGTTCCCAGAAGCACAGCAGGCCTCTAGGAGCATCCGTGGGAACGGCGCAGTCCTGCCATCACCAACTCCTGCTCAGGCTCATCCCATATACAGAGGTCAAAGGATGGGGTTTGAGATTTGGGGAAGAAATGAGAAAGAAAGGAAAAATAATGTCACTGTAGTACCACTGTCAGCTAGCCTTTGATACATATGTTTATTTCTTAATTTTTTTTCTTTTTCTTTTAAGTTGACAAAATTGTCCATATTTTATTTTGGGATGAAGGTAATGGGAGGGTAGACCAAAACCTAGCTGTTACTAGTTTATTACATTATTATAGTGTTCTGTTCATTCATAACATTAATAGAAAATAAATTTTAAATAGTGACTCAATTACAAACAGGATGGGAGTAGAGATGGATCTCAGGATTTTAACAAAACTTTTATGTGGTATAACTACCAGATCCCCTAAAATTATTAATACATTTTTTTCCTTTACTATTCCCCTTTTTTCTTCCTAATTATTTTGTATATGTATACAGTTTGAGGATATATGCATTAATGGTCAGTCCTTTTTTAAAAAAATTAACATGTTACCTCTTTTGCAAAAAATAAACCCCAAGCTTATGGGCATACAAATGCTACCCTATTTTAAATGTAGGTGGCGTATGTGTTCGTGTTTTAATGTATTCAGAGCCATTGCGCAATAAGCAGTCCAGAACTTTGAAAACTCAAGCAGGTAAAGCACCTAACACTCTTAGTTTCTAGTTTCTAGTATTACTCTTTTATATTGCTGCATCTTTCACAGTTCCTCTGGTAGTCTTTGTTAGGAGTTGTAGACTACCTAAAAATATAAATTAAATTCATAGATTATAGGAATAGGTGACGAAGTTAACTGTAACAAAAGAAAATGGCTCTGTGAGATGGCTGAGTGTCTACAGCTTTCCATTTTTTTTTTCTTTTTAATTTTCCCAGCTTAGCATGAACATTAATCATACATTGTTTGATTTTCTGTTTTTGGCTTTGACTTTTTGGGGGGAGGTTCTAGGAAGACATGAAAGTTGGTGCACATGTATGATTGAAATATTCAAAATTCTTTCTGCTTAGTCTAAATAGTAAGGAAGAACTTTTTCTATATACCCTTCTGCTGCAGCAGAGAAATAATCTCATAGGTGGTATCAGAAGATGGAATTCTTCAGATTGATGGCTACTGACTTAAAATCAGCATAGGAGAAGAAATAGAGTATGCAATACCAAGTGAAGCAAGAGGTCAAAAAAAAAAATAGAAACAGTATTAAGATGAAGAATTTTACTAAATGGTATGTATGTTCCTTTCAACTGTTGTGCTTATAATTTAATACCAGTGTTAATAGGTTAGTGTGGTTGTAATCATAAATAGCAGGAGGTTCTTGATTGAAGTTTAATTTGTCCTGAAATGGTGCTCTCATTCTTGTCTACTAGGGGGAGGGCAGTTAGTTACTGTGGAGTCACTTTCCTGCAGGGCAGCCTTCAATATTACATGTATCACTATTTACCTTTCTCTACTTTTCATCTCAGTATTTATCTAGTTGTGCTTCTGCCTCCCTAATTTGTACTTTCATCTTCATTCCATTTCTCTGTATGCTTTTCCCTTTATCTTGTTCACTCTCTGAATTTTACTTTTCCAACACTGCGAAATTCTTTCTCTCTCCCTCTCTCTCTCTCTCACACAGACACACTTCCCCCCACCCCCCCTCCTTATTGTCTGCATCTCCCTGTATAATAGAACTTAATTTCCTTTGCCACAACAGTTTTTCTATATCAACATTGTGACCTTGTACATACTGGGATTTGACTAGTGTAGAAATAGAAGCCCCCTAGAATTCAAGAATGTGAATTTTCATTCTTAAAGATAGATGTTGACCATTTATCAATAATCCTCTACCTTCTCCCTTGTCAACTTGACATTGAATCAATCTATAATAAAAACACACTCTTACATGGTTCTGAAATTCTTTTTTATCCAGCAAAGGCTAATAGTGGCTAGTTAAAAACGGAATAATAACTGGAATAACTGATAATATTTGTGTAAGTAGGCAGTAAGGTTTTTAATTTTTCTTTTAAAAATACAAAATTTTGTGTGTTCTAATACACGACATTGGTAGTAATATGGACTACAGATATACTGCTTGAGGTAAAATGGTTGGTGTTTTCTGAATATTTTTTAAAACTTTTTTGGCTTATTGTATTTCTCCCATTGATGAAGATCTACTTTAAAGCAAAAATGAGATTGTAAAAGAGCAGAAAAACTAGATTAAACTAGAAAAATAATAGTGTGAATAATCACACATTATGAAAAATAATAACCAGTGTCACTAAACAGTTGGTTGGAAATTGCTGAATGGAAATTTAACCTGTGTAGCTTGTATAAAGTTAGAAAGGAGAAGAATGTTAATGCCTAAGAATTGAAAGACAACCAACTTGAATTATAGTCTTAGTTAAATTGATTGCTTCTTCTATAACTTACTAAAGCTCAGAAGTGATATTTTTAGTTTAATCTTAGATTTGAATTTTTCATAAAATTATTTTTTTGTATGAAAAATTTTGCTCTTAGCCTCCTTTTTCTTTTTCTCTTGTATTGTTTTTCTTAAAAAAAAAAAAAAGGAGAGACAGGTCTTTAGAGAGGGACATCATGCTGGGTAGGGTGGAGGGACAGCGCAGGAGGGGAAGACCCTCTATGAGGTGGATTGATTCAGTGACTGGGGTAATTGGGATGGGTGTGTTAGAGGCAATGAGATTGGCACAGGATAGAGCACGGTTTAGGGCTGTTGTACATAGGGTCGCTGCTAAAATGAAACAATTGTATTACAGAGTTAACGATTACTATTTTTTCTTGTGTGCCGTTGAATTGGATCTGACTGGCACAGGAGGAGGGTGCCCCTCCTTCTCCAGCAGAGCATCTATCTGATGGATTCAAACCATGTGCTGTCAGGTAAAGATTACTGTTAATTATCTTTTTATAAGAGCCTTATAATTTCACTGTATTTATTAACAACTGTGATTAAAGGGAGCTATGATAGCATAATCTGTAGGGAATTTCACTGTGAGTCCGAAGGCCCCATCGCTGGTGGTTCAACTCTCCCAGCTGCTCCACATAAAAATGAGCTGTCTTTTCTAGTGTGCTTTATAGCTGTGAGTTGGTTCCTATTTTGTTTCAATGAGTGATAGATTTTTATAGTTATGATATGTGTTGTTCACTCTATGCTTAACGAAAAGGGAAAGTGAACTTAAGCATTTAAATGACCAAAAATAAGCAACATTTTGAAAAATTAGAAAAATACTTATATTGAACCCACTAAAACCAATTCTAAACCCAATAAGGATTCTGGTCAATTGGCAATCTTTTATTATCAGATTATTTTCATTTTCTTTTTGTTCACCTTAATTATAAAGATTATCTAAATCTGTGACTGTATTTCTCTCTTCTCTTTCCTCTCTAGGGTCTATCTGAAGTAACCAGCAATCTTTTTGTTTACCTTATTGAAAGAATGAATGAAGATACTTTTGGCCATTTTGGTGTTGTGGAGTTTTTCCCTTTCAAGTGGAAAATAAAATGGACAAAAAAGAGAGAAAGCAATACCTTTAACTGGTTTCATTACTTTTTCTAAAATAAAAATGCTATGAAGTTAAAATGAAATCTTGTCAACTGTTTTTATCTTACATTAATTTGTTTCGGTCTAGTATCTAAAAGTTGAAGGGAGCGCTGGAGGCTTTAGTGGTAAATTGTGCTGCCTCTGAAAATGCACACGGTTAGCAACTGCTGCACAGGAGAAAGATGGTGTTCTCCTTTACTCCTTTACCAATCTGGAGGGTCAGGTATGAGTCGGTTCTGACTATGAGACACATTTAGATGGGACTTGGCGCTGTCCTTTGTTTGTATCATGTTTTACAGGTTTAGTGGTAAGGAGATGTACTGCCACCATGGATGTACATGGTTTCAGTCCACCAGCTGCTCCATGGGAGAAAAATGGGCAAACTCATGTGACTTAGAGCCTCCAAAAATCCTCTGGAGTGTCAGCTGTGAGTTCCAACTTGACACACTACACAACATCAACTTGGTGGGTAAATGCTATGCTTTCTATCTTTGAAGACATTTCTCTTTTACAAGGCAAAGCTTAGGCACATACTAAACAAACTATACCAGGCCTGCCTTTGGAGTGGATTCAGATTACCAACTTTTTTTACTATTGTGCAGTTAACACCTAGGAACTTTTAACAATATAAACATTGTTACTTGGTGCTGTCAAATCTATTCTAACACATTTTTCTCATTGCCATGAGTCAGAACTGACAACTGGCCCACGATTTGGTCTGAGACTGTATATCACATGGCAGCAGATTGCCCATCTTTATCCCAAGGAGCAACCAGTGGATTCAAATTGAGAAGCACAGCCTTTGAAGGTACCAGCACAACTCCCAGCTGACTAGGCCCCCAGAGCACCTACCAACCCTGTATGACCAAATAGAATGTCCCATAGGGTCTTCTCAGCTGAATTTTTATAGGAACCTGTTATGTCTTCCCGCCAAATCACTGGGTAGGTTCAGACTACATACAGTATGCTTAGCAAACAGGCACTTAACTGTTGTGCCACCAGATCTTTTAGGAGATAACATAAAAAAATATTAGAACGAAAATGTACTCAGACTTGTAGCAAGAATTTGAGAGGTCTTGGAGAAGAGGAGACAGCAGTTCAAATCTGTCAGTCAAGCCACTGATAATGGGTCACCATGAGTTGAAATAGACTTTGTATAGATTTAGTCTGTAGAGTGTGTGTCTGTGTCTAGAGGTTGAGAGTATATGTAGGAGCAGAGTCTGAAAACTGAAGATTCCAAGTGCTTTGGGTTGTGACCCATGAAGTTGAATTTATGGTCATTCAAAAGATGTCTAGTACACTGTGTCATTTTCAGGTCTAAATGAGAACACTGAGCCCTTTCCTACCCTAGAAGCAAGAATTCAAGTTCTTTTTTTTCTGACAAAGCCCAGATGCCAGGGCCAAAATGAGGTGCCCCAATTCATGTCATTTTTGTCAGGAAAATTGATGTTGGCTGCCAGTAGAGTTAGTAAGGAGAGGGAGGTACTGCCAGATAGTCTTTGTAATAAAGCATGCACAATTAGAGCAGATAGGGTATCTGACATGAAAGAGGTTCATTGATCTTTATAGTGTTTAAAAATCTTTTTTACTTCAAGAATAGAACAGGACGTGTGGTTGAATGGACTCATTAAAGTCGGGATTAACCTAAAGAGCTTTGTTGGTGTAATGAATGAGATGTATGTTAATACTGTGAACTGAAAAAGTCAATGGTTCAAATCCACCAACTTTTTTAAAGGAGAAAGGTGGGCAATCTTCTGCCTTGGAAACCTGATAGAGGGTTGCTTTGAGTTATAATCAGTCAATGGAGGATGTATTTTTTCCTGATGCCATTTATAATGTATATTCTCTAGGATTATGAACAAAACATTTTAAGTAGATCAGCATTTAAAACTTTTTCACATGATGGGGCTTAATTGAAAGAAATGTCATTCATGACTCTAAGGCTTGATATAAAGATGTCAATATTAGATAAAACAATCCACAGATTCAATGTAAAATACCGGCCTTTCTGTGAAGATGGTAATGCCATTTGTATGTGATGTATGGGAAATTACACTAGTGGTTCATCTGTAGAATTCTTTCAGGAAAACGGAGTTCAGTTCCTGGCCAGTGTGCTTAATGCACAGTGCGCTTTGTCAGTGGTTAGATGATACATACTTTTGGTGGCAGGCGTTTTAGGATTTCTGCCTTTCTGAACTAAAGCCACTCAGTTAAATTTCTGTCATAAGTAGTACTAGAAATACTTTGGGTACCAGCAGCCAGGAAATCAAAGATGAAAGAGGAAATTACTCTGTCAGAGTACTGAAGAGCAATGATGTCGTTGTAGAGATGAAGGTATGTCTGATCCAAGCCACGGTCTTCACAATAACTTGCTCTGCATCAGAGAGGTGGGCAGTGACTAAGGATAATGGAAGAAGAATCAAAGTCTTGAGTTGTGGCGCTGGAGAAGAGTATTGAACATACATACCATAGACTGTTAAGAGAACAAATAGGTTGCTTTAGGGTGAAACCAAGCTGCTCCTTGGAGGCAAGGATATTTAAGCTCCATCTTAAATACTTTGGGCATGTTGTCAGAAGAGACCAGTCTCTGGAGAAGGACATTATGCTTGGAAAGATAGAGGGACAGCACAGGCAAGGAAGACCCTGGATGAGATTAATTGACTGATTGGTGCAATGGTGATAAGTGTGTCAGAGTCAACAGAAACAGTTCAAGACAGAGCAGAGATCCGTCACTAGAGTCACAAGTTACTTGATGGCACATTATAAGAGCAAACAAGAAATCTTAAAAGACATACTGCTTTTCAACCGGGGCACCAAGTCCATTCAATGGGGAAAGAATAGGAAAAATACCATCTCTAAAATTCAGGACAACTGAATTTCCACATGAAAACGCATGAAACACGACTACAGTTTATCACTATACAAATACAAAAGACAAAACAATTCCAACTCAGCAAACCTCCACCCCATGTTTCAGATGTTGTAAATCCTGACTGGAGGAGTCATCTAATGCATGGGAATGATTGTATGAAACACAATGTGAATAAAAGAAAACTCTGCAGCAGTATGTATATGAACTTTGTGAGCAAACCAATATAAAATTTTTTAAGAAGAAAAAAGGATGGAAGGAATACATTGAGTTACCGTACAAGTAAGAATTGAATAACAAAACCATTTCAGTATATATCATGTAAAAAACTAATGGTAATTTAAAATTTAAACACCCAATGACTTTTGGTAATGAAGAAATTGAAGCTTCACTAAAAGTATTGGCAACCCGTAAGACCTAAGGAATTTATGGAATACTGAATAATATATCCCAACACACAAATGAAGCCTTGGACATACATACTCATAAAGCTGTGCCAAGAAATCAGGAGGAGAGCTACCTGGCCAACTGACTGGAAGAGATCCATATTTGTTCCCATTGCCATAAAGGTTACCCAACTGAATGTGGAAATTACTGAACAGTATCATTAATCAATAACGACAACATCATTAATGTCATAAACAAGCAAAATCTTGCTGGAGAATATTTTAAAACAACTAGAACAGTACAGTAATAGAGAACTACCTGAAATTCAAGCCAGAATTACCAGGGCTGCTGATGTCAGATGGATATTGGCAGGAAGCAGAGAATACAAGAAGGATGTCTGTGTTTCATTGAAAAGGCCTGTGTGTGGATCACAACACATGGCTGACACTGAGAAGAATAGGAATCCTAGAGCACTTAATTGTGTTCATATGAAACCCACACTTAAACCAAGAGGCCATTTCCCAAACAGAACAAGGAAACACTGCATAGTTTAAAATCAAGAAAGAGGGTTATATCTTTTCTACATACCTGTATAACTATTATGCTGAACCAATAATTTGAAAATCTGGACATGTAGCATCAGGATCAGAGGAAGACTCATCAAACTATTATGCAGGTGATCCATCCAACCTTGTTTGCTGAAACTGAAGAGGACTTGAGTAGCTTGCTGCAGAAAATCAGGGACTAAAGCCATCAATGTTGTTGTTGTTATGTGCTGTCGAGTCACCTGCGACTCACAGCGACCCTATGTACAACAGCCCTAAACTCCGCTCTGTCCTGTGCCATTCGCACTATCTATGACACTCCCATCCCAATTTTGCCAGTCACTGAATCAATCCACCTCATAGAGGGCCTTCCTCTCCCGCGCCGTCCCTCCACCCTCCCAAGCATGATGTCCCTCTCTAAGGACCGGTCTCTCCTCACAACATGTGCAAAGTATGTTAGACGGAGCCTCAGAATCCTTGCCTCCAAGGAGCCACCCGGTTTAACCCTTTCCAGGAGAAATCTGTTTGTTTTCCTAGCAGTCCATGGTATTCTCAATACTCTTCTCCAGCACCACAGCTCAAAGGCATCAATTCTCCTTCTATCCTCTTTGGTCCTTGTCCAACTCTCTGATGCATAACAAGTGATTGCGAAGACCATGGCCTGTATTAGACGCACCTTAGTCTCCGGAGAGACACCATTGCTCTTGAGTACTTTGGAGAGGTCCCTAACAGCAGACTTTCCCATGGCAATGCGCCTTTTAATTTCCTGGCTGCTGGTGCCAAGACTGTTGACTACAGAGCCAAGCAAACTAAAGCTGTGTACAATCTCAATCTCTTCACCATCCATCCTGATGCTGCCAATTGGTCCAGTGGTGAGAATCTTTGTCTTCTTGACATTGAGCCTCAGTCCATATTGTAGGCTGCAGTCCTTGACGCTCTGCAGCAGGCGCTTCAGGTCCTCTTCAGTTTCAGCAAGCAGGGTTGTGTCATTCGCATAACGCAGATTGTTGCCATCAGTAGGGATTATATTTCAATGTCAAAAAACCAAAAATTTCTGAAAAATTACAAGCTGAGGTTTAGTAATTTAAAAAAAGAACAAAAAACACCACAATAAAACAAAAATCTTCACCACCAGGCCAATAGGCAACATAATGATAGATTGAGAAAAGACTGAAGTTGTCAATGATTTCATCTTCCTTGCATCCAACCTTGGTACCAGCAGTCTAGGAATCAAAAAATCGATTTGCATTGGGAAAAACTGCTGTGTGCAACCTCTTCATAGTACTAAGAGCAATGATGGCGGTTTTAAGGCTAAGGTGAGTTAGACCCAAGTCCAGGGTCTTCTCAATTGCATCCTCTGCATCTGAAAGTTGGGTCATGACTAAGGATGACATGAGAAGCATTGATGCCTTTGAGTTGTGGTTTTGGAGAAAAGCACTGAATATCCCATGGACTGTCAAGAGAAAAAATATATCTGTTTTGGAGAAAGTGAAATGAAGGTACTTCTTAGAGACAAGGACAGTAGAACTATGTCTCACATACCCTGGGAAAGTTGTTAGGAAGGTCAGTACTTGGAGAAAAACATGATGCTTGGAAAGTGGGTGAAGGGTTGGCGTAAGAGAATGAGACCCTCAGCCAGAAAGATTCGCCTAGTGACGGTAACACTGGGCTTAAGTGTGTTGGATATGGTGAGGGTGGCATATATTGGGAAGGTTTCAGATCCCTTGTTCATAGGGTTGCCATGAGTGGTAGTTGACCTGATGGCACATAACAACCACAGTCTTTAGCTGCCTGTGCTGTGTTTGTTATCCAATTGCTTACAACTGTAGAACAATTTCCAAAACTGTTATCTTCTATGGGAAGAAATAAAATTGTAGGTTTAACATTAAAAAAAAATCCAAATATTCTATTTTAGAATTTATTTCATATGCTTGCAAATTTAGATCATCTACATCTTTCCTCCTGAAAATTCAAACTACCCAAAGGTGGTGCCTCTGTGCTGGTGGGAATCCACCAGTGGTTCTGCTGGAGGAAGGTAGGCAATCTCTTCCCACATGATTTACAGATTCTGAAACTGGCTGGAGAGTCAGTTATAAGTTGCTTCCAACTGAAGGCACATAGCAAAGTTATTCAAGTGGTACTCCATGGCAATGGCTTTGACTTCTAAGAATTTGTCACTTTATCCTCTTAGTCTGGAACAGACAATATTCTTCTGTTGATTAAGTCTTTCTCTAAGCCTACTTTCTCTAAATAGCGGTTTTGTTCTTGGCATTTTATTTTTGCTTCAGTTCACTTGGTCTGACAGTTTCCCAGTTTGCAGGAGAGCGCCCAAATCCACATAAGAATAAAAATGCAGTCTCTTCACCCGGCTTTTCCCCACTGAGCTATTGGTGGATTTGAACCAGCTGCCTTTAGATTAGCAGTGCAACTCCCTACAAACTACGCCATATGCATCTTTATTTTTAAAGAAACTTTTTATTTTATACTGGTTTACTTATAAAGTTTGTATACGTTTTTTATCACACTAGATCTTTCCCATGTCCTCCACCTACCCCTCCCTCCACCCATCAAATTGTGCAAACCTATGATTAACTCCCCAGCCTCCCAGCCCCCAAATGTCCCACCTATCCTCACCCCTCTGTTCCTCCACCTCTTGGATCTTCATACACATTCTATAATAATGGTCTCTTACAGTATTTGTCCTTATGAGTTTATTCACTCAGTATAATGCTTTCCAAGTTAGGCTGTGATTTAAAAAAAGCATTGCTCCTCTGTGCTGTGTAGTGCTGCATTTTGTTGAATGTACCATAGTTTCTCAATCTATTCACTTGTGATTGGACATTTGGGCTGTTTCCATGTTCTCGCAATGGTGAATAACACTGCTATGAACGTTGGTGTACAAATCTCTGTCTGTGCTTCAATTCTCATTTTCTCAGAGTATATTCCAAGCAGTGGAATAGCTGGGTATTAAGGTATTTCTATGTTCAGCTCTCTGAGGAAATGCCAAACTGCCTTCTAGAGTGGTTCAATCATTTTAAAATTCCACCAACAGTGTATAAGTGTTCCTATCTCACCATATCCTTTCCAACACTTATTACTGTTAAACTTTGCCACTGCTACTGTCGTGATAGGGTATCTCATTATTGGTTGGGGATTTTTAAGTTCTTTTTTTATTATTTTTTGGTGTGTGTACCGTCAAATCAGATCCGACTGAAGATTTCCCTCCTTCTCCAGTGAAGCATCTGGTGAACTCAAACTGTGTGCCTTAGGGATTGCAGTGCAGCTTTTTGCTACTAGGCCACCAGCGCTTCCTCCTTGTGGTTTTGATTTGCATCTCCCTTATTACCAGTGATTTTGAGCATTTTTTTTCCATTAAAAGATATTTTATATTGGATTGCACACAAAATTTGTATACATTATATTATATACTTTCTTTTATTCACATTGTGTTTCATACAATCATTCCCATACAGTGTGTGTTATAAAATTAATCACCATTGAAATATGTCCACCATTGAGCGGGGAGAAAAGTGCAACAATGAATAAATGGAAATCAACAATCTCTGTATCCTCTCTGAATGATGTTCAACCAGCTACAATCAAATGGCACTTTAGATTTATTTTTTAATTTAAATCTCTCTGATGATTCATTTTTGTTTTAGGTTCTTTAGTGTGATTCAGATGAAAGATTCAAGAGCAAATTGATTTTCTGTTATGAATGATATAAATTTTGTTTTGTAATAATCATCACAGTCCCTGCAATGTAACAGCAACCTTTCTACTTCTCCTGGTGTTTCCTGTTTCCACTCAGCTTTCTTTCCTCACCTTTCTTGCCTTCAGAGTTTTATTCCTGGGCAATTATGTAGTTCATTCGTCTTTGGGACAATCTCTTGTGGACCTTAAAGCCTCTGCAAACATGCTGGATCGTCTCTATGAGTTGATTTTGACTCAATGGCAATGACTTTTTAAAAAAAAAAATTTGTGGAGTGTAAGCCTACACTTGGTTTTTTTAGCCATTACCTTATTAGCTCCCTCTGGTCTCCAGCTACCTTAATTACTGACTTGTGTTCTTGCAAATCACCATCATCTGTGGAACTAGGATGAGAGAAAAGGTGCTTCTCACATTGGGCAGCAAGACTTGAGGGAGACTGGAGCAAGACCTGGGTGAGAGCAAGACCCTGGTGTTGAGACCCTGGTGATGGTGGTAGAGAGACTGTGGCATTGCTGTGGAGAAGCAGTGGCAAGGTATAAGCAAAGAAGTCCTGTGATAAAAGCCACAGTTTAAATTTTGCTGTGCTTTCTGGATAATTAAGGAGAAACTGATTTATAACTGCTTTGAGGCAAACCTTACTGTATGATTTGGATTTGTGCTACTGAACTGGATTGGGACTTTTACTAATTAAGGAATTGTGTTTTACTCTTACTCTGGCTTGGAACTGCTGGACTAGTTTGGGACTTGAATTTTGAGATATTTCTCCCCCACACTCTAACATATTTTCCTAATAATCTCCACTCTTGGTACCAGAACTGTGAGTAATGTCTGTGAGTTAACGAATAAATGAATGCCTTGTTGCTGATGTGTCTCTAGAGGCACCATAGGGATGGGCTATGGGCTCTTGATCTGCTTTCTGTTCTGGGGCAGTTGAGAGGCCATGCTATTCTCTCTCCCTACATTCACGGCCCTGTGAATGTACCATTTTCTGCTCTCAAGGCACTTTGTAACAAATATTTTTAATAAAAAGTCAAAGTCTACGTTAAGCCAGGAAATCAGTAAATCTGAGTTATATAAGCTCTCTACATATGTAGAAAAACCCAAAACATACTGTTTATAAGAAAATTATTTTAATTCAAAATAGAGTCCCACTTAAAGAAAGCGTCATTATGCCCAGTTGATCAGATAATTTTATCATTTAAATGAAATTGTTCACCTGAAATATGGGAAATGTAAAATAGAGAAAATTAAATCTTGAGGGTACTTTGCAAATCATGCAATTAATTCACATCATGAATCAAAATTCTTAATTCCAAAGGGCAGACACAGTCTTTGATTGCTTTTAGATAGGCACTTAAATATTTTTGATGGGGGCAAACCCTAAAGATTGTGAATCACCCTGTTAACTCCAGGGAAAAATGAGACTAAACAAACTGAACTTCTCAAAACTATTCTTCCATTGCTAGGAAATCCTAAGTATTTCCAAGTCCATTATGGTAATAAAATATTCTATTTTTTAATACAATAAAAAAGTAAATCCAGACAATTCAGCTCTATTAATTTCTGTAACTTGAATTAATGATATTTTTTTCCCTACTGGACAGAACACTGCAGCGTCCTATTTGCCTATTTATCATCACACTACCAAAACAGTCATTCCCCCACCCCCAGAAAAATTTAACAAGTTTACCTATAATTGTAACACAGTGGAACTGCTGAAACGTGTTCACAGAAACATTTTTTTTCTTCTCCTGACTTGCAGTAATGCTTTATATCGCCACATTTCACGGGAGGAGGAAGGGCAATCTCCTCCCATGTAATTAACTGCCTCAGAAAACCCACTGGAGGGTCAGCTATGAGTTAGTTCCGAGTCTACGGTACTCAACAACAACAAAATCCCTACATTTAAATTGGAAATTCACAAAGAAATTAAAATAGAAAACCTGCCAATTCCTGATTTCTGCCCTCAAGTTTCCATTCACAATCATATACTTAGGTACCCTTTGACCTCAATGGGAAAAATTACCCAATATTCAAGAACTGCCAATAACGGGAAGAAGAGAGTTGTTGTTTTAAAAAAAGAATGAAATGTTTCCCATCCGAGCGGATTCTTCTGGGATTGCAGGGCAGCTTCTTGCCACTAGGCCACAAGAGCTCCCCCATCATAGTGGATGCGGCGTACTAGTTGGATGTCTTTGGCATCATTGTTACACGTTTGGCATGGATATCACACAAGTTGGTATTTTCCAATCAGAAAAGCCTCACTTGTCTTCTGCAAAACACCCAAGAGCTGCGCTCTGAAAGCGCAGATTGTTTTGAAGTCCTGAGCTATTTCTCGCACCAGATGCTGGAAGGGAAGTTTTCTAATTACAAGTTCAGTGGACTTCTGAAAACGCCCAGTTTCACTGAGCATCACAGAACCAGACTTGTAACGATACAGTTTCTTCAACCCCTCCAGTAGAGGGCACGAGCGTGCGGCTTTTGTCGCCAGCTGCTTTCTGGATGCTTTCCCACCTGCTGATTTGTGGTCAGTCTGTTTTGTAGGAGCCTTGGTATAAAGACTTCTTAGTTTACCCTCCTTCGTTGGCTGGAGCTCGGCGGTGCTGGCTTTGAGGAATGTTGGCCTCAAACAGTTCTTTTTTAAAAAAGAGTAAGTGGGAAGAAAAATCTGATTAAGTCCTCGCAGAAGTAATTGATACTTTGAAAATTAAAGACAGTTACAGTTAGAAAAATCAGCTAGTCACATTGAGATAATCTCAGAATATTAACGGTTCTCTCCTAGGTATTTAGCCACAGGATCTAGTGAAGAAAAATGGAGATGAAATATAAGATAAATATATAAACTGTGGGTGTGGTCCCCAGTCTGTGCCTGTTTGGCTGGAAGAAATCCATAGTTGTTCCCATTTCCAAAAGAGGTTACCCAACTGAATGTGGGAATTACCTAACAATGTAGTTAATATAATATAATAAAAAAGTAACTGCGACAGTACATAGATAGGGAACTGCCAGAAGTTCAACTTGGGTTCAGAAGAGGCCATGGACCATGACATCACCATTGCTGAGGTCAGATGAATCCTGGCTGAAAGCAGAGAACACTAGAAGAATGTCTATTTGTATTTTATTGACTATGCAAAAGCATTTGACTAGGTGGATCATAATAAATTATGGCTAAAGTTGAGAATAATGGGAACCTCAGAACACATAATTGTGCCCATGTGAACTCTGTACCTAGAATAAGTAGCTGTTTTCTGAACAGAGAAAGAGAACACTGCATGATGTAAAATAAGGAAGGGTGTGCAATAGGGCTGTATTCTTTCTCCATGCCTGTTCACTCTGTATGCTGGGGGAATAATTTGTGAAACTAAAGTCTAGAAGAGGAATGTGACATCAGGATTGGAGGAAGACTCATTAACAATCTATGTTATGCAGATGACACAAGCTTGCTTGCTCAAAGTAAGGAGGACTTGAAATGCTTGCTGCAGAAGATCAAGCACTATAATAAATAAGGCTTATAAATAATAATAATAATACTTATAAATAAGCCTTTAATATGGGTTCTATCTCAACATCAACAAAACAAAGGTCCTTATCACTGAGTAATCAGGCAACATAATGATAGAGAAAGGACTGAAACTGTCCATGATTTCATTTTATTTGAATACACAGTCAATACTCTCTGTACCAGCAACCAGGAGTGACACTCCCAGAATATTGAAGAGCAGTGATATCAGTCTGAAGAATAAGATGTGCTTGATTCAGGCCATGATCTTTTTAATCACTTGTTATGCGTTTGAGAGCCGGACTATGAATGAAGATGACAGAGCAAGAATTGATGTCCCTGAGTTGTGATGTTGGAGAAAAGTACTGATTATCTCATGGACTGCCAAAGAATGAACATGTAAGTCTTGGAAAAAGTATAGCTAGAGTGCTTCTTGAAGCAAGGATGTCAAAGCTTCTTCTCTCATACTCTGGATGTGTTGCTAGGAGAGTGTATTCCATGGAAAAGGACATCATGCTTGGAAAGGTGAAGGGTCAATGAAAGAGAGGGAGACTCCAATGAGAGGAATTGTCACAGTGACTGCTGCAGTGGGTTTCAGTGCATTAGAGATGATGAGGACGGCACAAGGTAGGACAGAGTGCAGACCTGTTTTTCTTAGGGTAGCTATGAGTTGTAGTTCATTTCAGAGCAACTAACAACAATCTAGAATACCCTTAATAATATGGGTGAGCCTATACCAGCCAGGTGAAAGGCTTTAAAAACAATATTGAAGTTTTTATAAAAAATAAGAAATTTTGTCTCAATACTGCAGTATTAAATTCTGTCTGAGAATTTCTAGACTGGTTGCCTGCCCCTCAGATTTCAGATTTACTAGTTCCCACAATTGTGCAAACAAATTTCCTGAAAGAAACTATGGTACTTCTCTTACTAGTTCTGTTTGACTGTAGAACTTTGATACAATCTCTTTTATTCTATTCATTTCCTCTTCCTGTCCTAATATGTTTCCTAATGCCTACATTAATATGACTATCCATTTCTGAACTTTTAAATCATTGCCTTGATCTCATTTTTTGTCCTCCTTGAATGAGTCCTTTGTATTCTCACCAACTGTATATAACCTGAAATAATAATAGATTTCTTCCTCAGCCCACTTCATTGTGCTTCTGAGAAAATAGAGATTGTTTGAGATACTTAGCTTTTATAAAGTTACTAATAGTCCTTAGACATTTAATATGGTCTAATATTAATCTGTCAAGCTTCTACCAAATCAAATCTGTCCTCATATACTGACAGTCAGACCAAAGAAAGGCCTGGCATTTTTAGAGAGCCAGGCTTGGAATTTATTTGGATTCTTATAATGCATAGTTACTAGTCTCTGCTGTTAACTTTTCAGTCTACGGAGAAATGGAAGTGAATCAAAAGAAGTTCTAGACAAACAACTAATTGGTATTTTCCTTTTAGCATTTTTAATGATGTTATTTTAATGCAGAAGATCTACATGATTTCTAATGAGAAATTAGTTGTTAGTCTTATAGACTATTCCTTGTATATCATGAGTTACTCTTGTTGTTATGTGCCATCGAGTCACTTGCAACTCATAGCAACTCATAGTGTACAAGAGCCATAAGCCCTGCTCTATGCAGTGACAATATTATTGGTCTCTGATGCACCTACCTCCATTACTCCAGTCACTAAATCAATCCATCTCATCTAGGGTCTTACTCTCTTGCACTGTGCCCTCTACTCTCCCAACATGATGTCCCTCTCCAAGGACTCCTTGCAACAAGGTATGTCAGATGAAGCTTCAGAATCCTGCCTCCATGGAACAGCCTGTTTTTTTTTTTCTATAATTATATTTTATTAATTTTCATAAACATTTACAGAGATTTTGGGCTTCCACTCATTCATTGTTGCACTATTCTCTC
>NW_006400092.1:1853278-1867528 GCF_000299155.1 Elephantulus edwardii | reverse complement strand
TGTAGAATTGGTAACAGTTCTTCTTTAAATGTTTTGTAAAATTCACTTGTAAAACCATCTGGTCCAGGGCTTTTCTTGGTTGGAAGTTGTTGTAGGAACAGCCTGTTTTAACCCTCTCCAGGACGAATCTGTTTGTTTTCTTGGCAGTCCATGGTATATTCAATACTCTTCTCCAGCACCACAGCTCAAAAGCATCAATTCTTCTATCATTCCTTACTGCTTTCAATATTCTCTTGGGATTCAGTATGGCTGGTTTATCTTTGAGTTTATCTTATCGTGTACTTGGTTTCTTGAATGTTTTATAGATACATATTTTTCATTAAACTTAGAAAGCTTGAGTTATTATTTAATAAACATCTTTTTGTCCCTTTTCCTTTGAAACTCTCATTATGAATATATCAATGTGCTTGATGGTATTCCACAGGTCAGTGCACTTTTGTTCATTTTTGGGGAGGGAGAGGAAATTTTCTGTCAGAGTGGATTATATGAATTTATTAGTTTTCATTTTATTGATTTTTTGTTCTTGCTCAAATCTGCTGTTGAGAGCCTCTAGAATTTTAAATTTTTATTGTTTTATTTTTCCACTCTAAATTTCTATTTTTTTTTCTTTTTTAAAAATGTCCTTCTGAAGTGAGCTTGAATTTCTGGCAGTTCTCTGTCAATGTACTACTGCGCCAGCCATTTGTTAATAATCTTCACCAAGATTTTACTTGTGTTGTTGTTAAGTGCCGTCGAATCGCAGGTGACTCAAAGCAACCCTATGAAGGAGAGTCCTAGACGCTTGGGTGCTTTTCATCCTCTCTCCAGGTTCATACGGTTTCCAGAGGCAAGATATTATGGAAGTGGATGCCACTCCTCTTTCCAAGCTTGTTTTAATCAGGGAGCTCCACCCCACTCTCTGTCCGCATTGGGTAGCCAACCAATATTGCATTTGACACATCAGTGTCACAGTGTTCAGCCTCACAGCAACCAAAAGTGACTGTGGTACGGCAATTTGTACACCAGGGCTATGTGACCTAGAGGAATGTCTGAACAAAAACAATGAAAGACAGGCCTGAGGGCCGCAGATTAAAAGCCACCCACCTTTGGCTTGGTAGCATCGCTTTCTGTCCACTGGGCCAGCTGATCTCTCTCTCAATTTTACTTACATGTTATATTAATAACATTGTATGATATGTTTTACCTTCTGTTGGATCACCTTTTTTGTGGAATGAGAACAAATATGGATCTCTTCCAGTCTTTTGGTCATGTAACTGTCTTCCAGATTTGTTGGTAGAGACTGGTAAGCACTGCTAGGTTGTATCTGTTTTCTGAAACACCTCAATTGATATTTCATCAATTCCTGGGGCCCTATCTTTTGCCAATGCCTTTAGTGAAACTTAAACTTCTTCTTTCAGTACTATTGGTGATTGATAATATAGTACTTCTTTTTTTTTAAATTTTTTAAGTTATTTTTAAGTGTGTGTACCGTCAAATCAGATCTGACTGGTACAGGAGGAGATTGTCCCTCCTTCCTCGGCAGAGCATCTGGTGGATTTGAACCATGCGCCTCTGGGATTGCAGTGCAGCTTCTTTCCACTAGGCCACCAGAGCTCCCCAGTACTTCTTGAAGTGGTTTGGTGTCAACCAATGCTTTTTGGTCAGTGATTCTGTGTATTCCTTACATCAAACCAGACATCATGCTAGGAAAGGTAGGGGCCAGTGAAAGACAGGGAGAACCTCAATGACACAGTAATTACCACAACGGGCTTAAGCATGCTGCGGATCATGACAATGGTGCAGGGTTAGGTTCTAACTGGCACAAATCGTTCACAGGCTTGCTGTGAGCCATAGTTGACTTGATAATACCTAACAACAACAACAACTTTATAAACATAATTTCCATCTCTTTAACAGAGATCTGTATTTGTTCCTGTTCCCAAGAAAGGTGAATGTAGATCAGAAAATATTGAATGATATCATTAATATCACCCGCAAGCACAATATGGCCAAAGATCATCACAAAATGGGTAGAACAGTACTTTGACAAAGAACATCTAGAAGTTCAAGTTGGGTTTAAAAGAAATCATGGCACCAGGAATACCATTGCTGATGTCAGATGGATCTTGTCTAAAAGCAGAGAATACTAGAAGAACGTCTGTGTTTTCTTGACTATGCAAAAGAATTTGACTGTGTGGATCATAACAAACTATGGCTAACATTGAGTAGAATGGGAATTCCAGGACTCTTAATCGTGTTTAAGAGACACACAAAACCTATATTTAGATGAAGAAAGTATTGTCTGAGTAGAGCAAGAGAACAATGCATGGTTTAAATTTAGAAAGGTGCATTCTCCATACTTGTTCAATCTATATGCTGAACAAATCATTCAAGAAACTGGAGTTTATGAAGAATAACATGGTATCAGGATTGGAGGAAAACTCATTAACAACCTGTGTAATGCAGATGGCACAGCCTTGTTTGCTGAAAGTGAGGAAGACTTGAAACACTTGTTGTAGAAGATCAATGAACATAGCCTGAAATATAGATTACATATCAATATCAAGAAACCAAAGATCTTCACAACTGGGCCAATAGGTAACATCGTAATAGATGGAGAAAAGATTCAAGTTATCAATTATTTCCTCTTAGATTCACAATCAACACCATTGGTACCAGCAGTCAAGAAATCTTAAGTTGTATTGCACTGTGAAAGTCTGTTGTCAGAGACCTCTCTAAAATATTAATGAGTAATGATGTCAGTTTAAAGATTAAGGTGCACCTGATGCAAACCATGATCTTTTCAATTACCTGCAGTACCTTTGAATTGTGGTATTGGAGAAGAGTACTGAGTATCCCATGGCCTGCCAAAAGAACAAACACGTATGTCTTGAAGAAAGTGCAGCCAGAGTGTTCCCTGGAGGCAAGGATGGTGGAATTTTGTCTCATATACTATGGACATGTTGTTAGGGGATCTTATTCCTTGGAAAAGGACATCATTCTTGGAAAGGTGGAGAGTCAGTGCAAGAGAGGAAGACCTTCAACGAGTTGGATTGACACAGTGACTGCAACAGTGGGATCAAGTATATCAGAGAGGATAAGGATGCAGCAGAATAGGATAAGTTTCAGATCTGTTGTTCACAAGGTCACTATGAGTTCTACTTGACTTGATGGCAAATAACAACAACAATTTTATAAAAATAATGTCCATTTCTTTATAGAGTAGATTTCTCCATGTGTGGTTTCTGGACTGCTTTTACCATAGAAGTTGATTGTGAACTCGAGTAAAAGAAAATAACTGATAACATCTATCTTTTCTCCATTTATCACGATGTTGCCTATTGGTCTAACAGGATTTTTGTTTTCTTGATGCTGAGGTGTAATCCATACTGAAGGTTATAGACTCTGATCTTCTTTGGTAAATGTTTCAAGTCTTCTTTTTCTTCAAGCCTTTTAACACTTTCTGCAAACAAGGTTGTACCATCTACATAACTTAGGTAGTTGAAGAATCTTCCTCCAGTACTGATGCAAATAGCATAAATATGACTCTTCTCAGAGAGTCATAAATTTTTCTTGTTTTGTTTTGTTTTTGTCTTCTTGTTGTGTACCATCAAATCAGATCCAACTGGCACAGGAAGAGATTGGCCCTCCTCCAGCAGAGCATCTGGTGGATTTGAATCACATGCCTTCGGGATTGCAGTGCAGCTTCTTGCCACTAGGCCACCAGAGCTCCCTAAAAAACTGTTTCTTAACTATATCCCTTCCCAGGCAATTTTACAGCTTGTGAAATTATTTGAGGGTCAGTTATGTTATTTCCTTTTCAGAGCAATGACAATGAATGAGCAAAATGTTTCCAAAAAAGTTTGGGATCATGGAGTCCCAGAGAGATGGGCTGCTAACCTAACCAAAAGGTCAGTGATTCGAATCTTCTACCTGTCCCTCAGGATAAAGAAGAAGCAGCCGGTCTAAATAGGATTTACAGTTTTAGAAACCTGATGGTGAGCTACCAAGAGTTGGAGTCACATTGGCAGCATTAAGTTGTTTTATTTTTAAAGTTCTAAAAAAATGACCATTTTGCCATTATATATTTTTCTTTCATGTAATGGTAAACTTTTAGAGGCCCTTACTTCACCATCTTTGCTGATATCACTCTGATTAGGTAATTATGTTCTTATTTATTCATATTCATACTCATATTCATATTCATTAATACTTATTAATTTCCTGCCATAGCCAGTTACTGTCTAAGTTGACTGGAGATACAGGATATTCTACCCTGAGGCTTACATATTGTATAGCTACATTGATAAGATAGGGCTGATAGTATAAAGCAATTTTATTTAGTTGCTGTACTGTGACAAATTAATTTTCTCCTTGTTCTCTTAAGAAAGTAAATAAAAAATTGTTAAGGGATAGAATCACCACCTGGTCAGTGCCGTCCCCCCCTTCTCTTTCTCTCTCTCTCTCTCCTCACCTCCCCCCCCTCCTTGGTTGTTGTTGCTGTGTACCATCGGGTCAAAACCGACCCATAGCTGACCCTCCGGTGGGTTTTCAGAGCCAGTTAATCACATGGGAGGAGATTGCCCATCCTCCTTTCATGGAGAAGCTGGTGGCTTCAAAACACATGCCTTCGAGAGTGCAGTGCAGCTCTCTTGCCACTAGGCCACCAATAAATGAATGGAAACCCAACTTTTCTATAAACTTTCATTAAAATTGCAACTAAAAAAATAAAAAAATTAGGAAGAAAGTTTATAAATCTTATTAGTTTTTCAGTCGTTCATTGATGCACTATTCTCTCACTCCCTTCTTTTATCCCCCTCCCCCAATTAACTTTTTAGTGCACTTCTTGTTCCTGACCTGTTAATTGTCATACATATAATGCCTAATCATACATCCTTTTAGACAGCTATTTCCTTGATCTGTTCCAGTGCAGTGTGCATTATCTATCCATTCTTTCCCTGTTTTCCCCGGTCTGTATCAGTCCTATTTTAAAATAGTGGTGCTATGCAGTATTTGTCCTTTTGTGACTGAGGTATTTCACTCAGCATAATGTCTTCCAGACTCATCCATGTTGTGTAGTGTTTTACAAGTTCATTATTTTTTCAATGCTTGGTAATGATAGTCCATTATGTGAATGCACCACAGTTTTTCTATCCATTCGTTTGTTGATGGGCAGTTGGGCTTCTTTGCTTCTTTGCTGTTGTAAACAATGCAGCAATAAACATGAGTGTGCATACACTGTTTGCATCACAGCTCTGATTTCTTTAGAGTGTATTTCTGTTATGGAATGGCTGAATCAAATGGTATTTTATTTCCCACTTTGTGAGAAAGTGCCAGACCACCTTCTATAGTGATTGTACCATCTTATATTCCTACCAGCAGTGAATTAGAGTTTGAATCTCTCCACATTCTTGCCGGCATTTGTTGTTTGCTGTGCTGTTGAACTTTGGTATTGTTGCTGGGTCTTTCAGATTTTTTTTAAAACATGAGATAGACGTGTGGACTAAATAATAATTAAGAATAGTCAGGAAAAGATTAATGGAGGAAGAAGTTCAAGGGAACTTCTTTCATACAGGTTTTCATTATGCTTTAATCTATTTTACTTGTAACGTTATCTTCTTACTCTTATAACTTCTTTCAAATAAACCCTGTTTTGTTCTTCTGGAAGTACTGGACACTCCTCCTCAGGCTTAGCCACTTCATTTTCTCTATGAAACACTGATTGTTTAAATAAATACATTCCCAGAATTTAACAGCATTATTTTTTTTAGTTTCAGATAGCCTACTGGTAAAGAATTGCACTGTCAGACCAAAGGTATATGGTTTGAATCTGTTCTGTAAATGTTCATCAGAATCACAACTAAAAAAATTTTTAAAATTTGAATGAAAATTAGCAAATCTTACTGGTTTTTCAGTCATTCACATATATTTTATTTTATAGCCTCAATTATAATTAACATAACTAATAATAAGGTCTGAGAAATTCCCCATTGTGTATTGCCTTTCCTTTCACTTAACTATCAATTTTTACTCCTCTATCCTTTTATTCCCATCCCTTGTAACCATTCAAGGATTATTTTATCTGTGTGTAAGCCTTTCCTTAGCTTTTTATAACAGTGGTCTTATGACACTTATTGTGACTATTAGCATAGTGACATATTTACTGAGTATTATTTATTTACTCAGCATAACATTCTGAATAGGCACCCTATTTATATGATAGTTAATGAATTCTTTATTTTTTTTAGCATGAGTGTATTATAGTTTATCTGTTTGTCCATTGATATGCGCTTCGTTTCAGTTTCTTTGATGTTGTAACACATCTGTCTCCTAGATGTAAAATATTTACCAGCAGTGCCACGAAATAGAGGTCAAATCATATGCTTTAATCTATTTTACTTGTAACGTTATCTTCTTACTCTTACTGTTCAAGGTCATGTCTTTAGTATTTTTGTGCTGATTATTGAACATCTCATATGTGATTATCTTATGTTGTCAAATACTTCCTTTGAAGTAAAAGAAAAGATCTTCACATGTATTCCCTGTAGTGTCTACTGAAGATGTTCAAGAAAACTTTAAAAAAAAAATTTACTCTTAAATATAATCTTAGTACTTATAGTTCATGTTTCTCCTTTCACCCTTTTAAGAATTCCCCATTCTCTTTTCATTTTATACTTTAAAAATTAAATGTTGGTTTGAGTACCGCCTCATTTTTGGGTGGGGTTGATTGACAACTTCATTTGCCCTGACGCATTCATGCTTGAACTTTGGCACATTGTACAGTTCACTTAGAATGGATTTGAGAAAGGGACAGAGTGAAGCCTATAATTAGTAGAGATGGGTGGAGAAGACGACACAGGAACAAGCAAGGAGTGGCCTTAGCTGCAGCTGGTTGCTCCCTTTCTTTTCCTCACTATTGTGATTTGGTTTAATTAACCCTTCGCCCTCAGGAGGTGAGCATCAAAGCAGCAGTCCTGAAGTGGGCAGAGGCTGGTGCCTCTTTTCTGGTCTCCTCTGGAATGAGGAGAACAAAAACATTGGCATGATAATAGTGCACCACAATCCCTTGGTATTAATGCTCTCCCCTTTGAGGTTAGAGCATGCTCCAAATGCAACAGAAGTAAAAAAAAACCCCACCCCACCCCTTTTTCTTAGCTGTAGTGATCAGTGCTCATCCTTAAAAGTTTATTTCAGTATCCCAGAAGAATAAATGTACATTTAAAATATACAGTTATGCCTAAATTAATACACAGAGTAAGAGAATAATGCATTAGGATTAGTTAACAAAGTGATGCATTTTTTAAGTGCAAAACTCATTGCCATCAAGTTGGAACAGGCCCAGAACACTTAATTATGCTCATGCATAATCTATATCTAGACCAAGAGGCTATTGAGCCAACAGAACAAGGAAACACTGCTAGGTTTAAGATCAGAAAGGGTGTACGTCAGGTTGTATCCTTTCTTCAAACCTATACAATCAGTAATGCTGAGCAAATCACTGAGAAAGCTGGACTCTATGAAGAGGAGTGTGGCAACAGGATTGGCAGAAGACTCATCAACAACCCGTGTTGTGCTGACACAGCTTTGCTTGCTGAAACTGAGAAGGCTATGAGAGACCTGCTGCAAAAGATCAAGAACTACAGCCTTCAGTATGGATTCTATCTCAACATCAAGAAGACAAAGACCCTCACCACAGGCCCTACAGTCAACATTATGCTAGATGGAGAAAACAGTGAAGTTGTCAATGATTTAATCTTTCTTGGATCAACTATCAACACCACTGGTACCCGCAGGCAGGAAATCAGGAGATACCTTGAATTGAGCAAGTCTGTTACCAGGGACCTTTTCAAAATACTGAAGATTAATGATGTCAGTTTCAAGATTAATGTGTGTCTGATTCAGGCCATGTTCTTCTCACTCACCTGCTGTGCATCAGAGAGCTGGGCAGTGAATGCTGCATAAAAATACCGAATATCCCATGGATTGCCAAAAAAACCAAGCAGATATGTTCTGGAAAGGGTGTGGCCAGAGTGTTCCTTGGAGGCAAGGATAACAAAGCTTTGTCTGTCATACTTTGGACTTGTGGCTATTCCTTGGAAAGGGACATCATGCTTGGAAAGATGGAAGGTCAGTGAAGGAGATGAGGACCTCCAATGAGATAGATTGACACTGTGACTTTAGCAATGGGCAGTAGAGTCTCAGAGACAATGAGGATGGAACAGGATAAGGCTGGTTTCAGAATGGCTGTTTTCAATATGGCAACACTTAACAACAACAATACATCCCATGGGAGGAGATTGCCCATCTTTCTTTCTAGGATCTGCTGCAGGCTTCAAACAGCCAGAGTGGTGTAGCCTTTGGGTTAACAGAGCAACTAGCAGCAGAGTAGGCCACTAGGATTCCCTATGTGATGATATGCTGTTCTGTCCTGTTGACCAACTCTTCACCAACTCACAGTTGAGCCTCCAGTGGTTTCCAGAGGGTGTAAATTGCACAGGAAGAGATTGCCCATTTTTCTTCTGTGGAGCACTTGGTGGATCCAAAGCATGTGCTTTTGGGTTGGCAGCACAACTCCGTAGTCAGTAGGCCATCTACATGCTATAATTCTGACTTCATGATTATATAACATCTGATCCCCAGGGAAAAGTATACTGTAGGCCCTTTAATTACAACAGAGCTGCAAGCACAAGAGTGCTCCCAGGTATTATGTTATCTGTGTAGTCTAAACCTTCAAATTAGAATCAAAATGCCCAGAACAAAACTAAGTTTGCCATATCCATATCAGAATACAGACATACCTCAGAGATAGTGCGGCTTCAGTTTTAGACAACTCAATAAAGTGGATATTCCAAAAACAATTCTTTTGTTTCCAAGCACATATAAAAGTTATTTATGCTATACCTAAGTTTACTAAGTGTGCACTAGCATTATGAAGATGTCTGAAACATTGTAAGAAATACTGAAATATGATACTGTTACTTGGCCCAAGGTGAGCACACACTGTTTGATAAATGGCGCTGATGAATTTGCTTAATGCCTGGTCGCCACAAACCTTCAATTTGTAAAAACACAGTATCTGTGAAAGTACAATAAGACAAGGTGTGCATGTACCCTTTAACCTGTCTCAGATCTATCTGTATATGCCATATAATATGAAAACAATAGAGGTTTTGGCAAGTGTCTTTTGGAGATTATATTAAATTCTGGACACTTTCCCCTCATCAAATTCCAGTTGGATTGTTGAGTTGGTATTTGACTATGCAAAGGTATTTGGCAGTGTGGATCACAACAAATTGTGGTTAACCTTGAGAAGAGTGGGAATCCCAGAACAGTTGATTGTGCTCAAACCTACATTTGGACCAGGAGGCAGTCATCAGACAGAGCAAGAAAATACTGTATCGTACAAAATCAGTCAGGGATGTGTCCACAGAGCAAGGAAACACTGCATGGTTCACAATCAGAAAAGGAATGTGTCAGGGATGTGTCCTGCCTCCATTTCTTTTAGTCCGTATGTGGAAAAAAATTATTCAGGAGGCTGGACGTTATGAGGAGAAGTGTGGCTCAGGATTGGAGGAAGACTCATCAAGAACCTGCATTATTGCATACCCATGCTTATTGCAGCTTTGTTCACAATAGGAAGGAGTTGGAAACAACCCAAGTGCCCATCAACAAATAAATGGATAGAGAAGCTGTGGTATATTCACACAATGGAATACTATGCTGCATTGAAAAACAAGGAACTCATGAAATATTATACAAAACGGGTGACCCTGGAGGACATTATGCTGAGTGAAATATCTCAGTCACAAAAGGACAAATACAGCCTAGGGCCACTGTTGTAAAACGGGACTGACATCGCGGTTGAGGGAAGATACAGAAGGAGGGGGTGAATGATGTGTACTGCATTGAACCAGACGAGAGAGAGAACTGTTTAAAAGGGATATATGATTGGGTATTATTGTCATTACAGGAGTCCAGAATGAAGGATGCACAGTGGAGTCACTTGAGGGGAAGGATTAAATAACAATGAAAGAGTTTTTCTTTTACTTTTCAAGGAGAAGAGTGAATTGGGGGTTGCAGGAGTGGGCAGGGAGAAAAGTGCAAAAATAAATGAATGGAAACCCTAAGTCTCTGGAAACTTTCATTAAAACTAATAATAAAAAAGAGCCTGCATTATGCAGATGACACACCTTGTTTGCTGAAACGGAAGAGGATCTGAAGTATTTGCTACAGAAGATCAAGTACTGTAGTATTCAATATGGATTGAAGCTCAACATCAAGAAGACAAAGATTCTCACCACTGGAACAATTGGCAGCATCATGATGGATGGAGAAGAGATTGAGGTTGTTAACAATTTCTTTCAGTTTGCTTGGTTTCACAGTCAACACTCTTGGCACTAGCAGTCAGGATATCAAAAGACAAATTGCACTAGGGAATTCTGCTGTGAAAGACTTTCCAAAGTGCTAAAGAGCAGTGATATCAGTTTAGAGACTAAGGTGCACCTGATCCAGGCGATGGTATTTGCAATTACTTACTTGGCATCAGAGAGCTGGAAAATGACTAAGGATGACATAAGAAGAACCATTGCCTTTGAGTTATGGTGCTGGAGAAATCTTGAACATACCATGGACCGTGAGGAGAACAAACAGATCTGTCTTGGAGAGGGTAAAAACAAGTTTCTTCTTGGAGGTAAGGATTTTGAAGCTCCATCTTACATATTTTTGGCATGTGGCCAGGACAGACCAGTCCTTGGAGAAGGGCATCTTGCTTGGAAGGGTAAAGGCATAGCACAAGGAGAGGAATACCATGGATGAGATGGTTTGACATGGTAACTGGGAAAATGAGGTTATGTGTGTCAGAGTCAGTGAGACTGGCTATGGGGTAGAGTTCAGAGCTATTGTACATAGATTCACTATGAGTTGCAGGTGACCTGATGGCACATAACAACATCACCAACAGCAAATTGCATTTAAATGACTTATGAAATGGACCAAACAAGATGAAAATAGTTGACAGATTAGTTTGTTCGATAGGATGGTAAAAGGAGTCACCATTTCCACTGGAGTACCAGTCAGCTTCCTATGTAGGAGTTGGTATCAGGGGACATGGGCAGGTAAGACAAAAGAGAGACAAGATTTGCGGAAACAAAGCTTCTACCATGTTTCCACATGTTCTTGGGGTATGAACAATGCTGTGGAATTTAACAGCAGTTTTATGTAAATTGAGAATGACATAGGGGGCAATTTCCTGATATGAACTCAAAATAGCTATTACTAAGATTAAATGTTACTAACTGGAAAGAATTTGGACTTAATTAATAAAGCATAATTCTTAACAAATGAAGCATATTTGAAGCTTTTAAGAAGTAAGACGGGCCCAGTTAGCAGTTAAAAACTGTCTCTCTATGGTCACTTTAAGAAGATGGAAACAGAAGGGACTCTTTAGCATGGGACGGGAACAGTGTATTTAAAGATATGTGGTGCTTGGCTTCTAGCCAAAAGGTTAGCAAACTCACCCACCCAGTCTAGAGAAAAAGAATTCCACTTTGCTAAAGACTATAGCCAAGGAAATGCTATGTATGGGTCAGTTCCACAGTGTTACAGGAGATCTCTGAGTTGGAATTTATTTGACTGTATCCAACACATACACACCCACAAAGTTATTAATAAGATATCCCCAAATTATGCAAATGATGATGTACTGAGCTGTTAACTAGGAAGCTGGCAGTTCACCCAGAATCTCTTCAGAAGGCCTAGTGAGCTACATCTGAAGAAAGGGGGGGAAAAAAAACAGCCACTAAGTTGGAATTGACTGGTTTTGTTGTCTTTTGCATAGTTTTGTTTTTAGTCATCAATAAGAAGGCATTGGTGATATGTTACTGTTATATACCCTTGAGCTAGAACCAACTTATGGTGGACACTCCAGTGGGTTTCAGAGGTGTCAATATCACAAGAGGACATTGCACATCTTTCTCTCATGGAGCAGCTGGTGGATTCAAAAGAAGTCCCAGCACAGCTCCTCACTATCAGGCCACCAGAGCTCCCCATTGGTGTCACAGTGCTGTCTTTCTCAATGTTCCTTACATAGACTTCAAGTCCCAGTCACTGCACTTCAAGCACAGCAATCACCTGTCAGTGGAGTCTTGTGTGTTGCTATGATGCTAAATAGATTTCAGTGAAGCCTCCAGACTAAGACTAACAACGCAGAAAGGACTGAGTATCTATTCCTAAAAAGCAGCAAGTGGATTCTCTATGAATCCTGAAACTCTGACCTGATAGGAGTTACAATAACACAGTAGTCATTACTAACAGAAGGAAGATAATATCTTTTAGGAAATCTCAAAGTTCTGGATTTCAGACATCTTTAAATTGATGTTCATTTTCGTATAACCTGTGGACTGTGAATATTTATATAATAAAATTTATTACAATTATTATTTTTCAATACAATTATTTATTAAAATTAAATTTACTTGGTATAAATGAAAAAGCAAATTGAATATACTAGTTTTCTCTTGGGCTCGTACAAATCATAGCTCCCAGTGACACAAAGTCTTCCATACCTAACTAGAAAGAGCTTTGGTGGGGTGGTGTATGTGTATGTGGAGACTATGGTATACTTTGGTGTACCAATGAGGAAAAATAAGGGAAGATTATTTTAACCGTATAAAGGAATTCCATAAAGTCTTCCTGATAATTCTCAAGAGACATTCTTTTGTTTTTTTTTTAAAATGTCATCTTTATTTGCATACTTTAATTTCAGAAAAAAATAAACAAAGAAAGTTCACAATACTCAACATCCAATCTTATTCTTGAGGAAGGGGATGAGGTCAGAGGCTATTACATTCTGCCTTACACACAGGACAGGAAAGAAAAACACTAGCAATCAGCAGACAGAGCCAGATGAAAGAGAGAGACTCAAGGCTGCTGTGGGAGCCACAGAGATGCTATACAGGGGCAGGGGGTTTTACAGGAGGAACTGTAATCGACTTCTAAAAACAGTGATTAGATGTCACGAAGTAGGTGGCAATGTTTTAACCATATGTATGTTGTAAGACTTGGAGGCCTGTTCCATCCTTGTCAAGGGGAGTGATAACCTTATCTTCTTTTATACAACACTCAAGATATATATGTGTGTGTGTGTGTGTGTGTGTGTGTACGTATGTATGTGTGTGTGTTTATATATATGTATATGTGTGTATATATATACTTGTGGTTGTGTATATGTATATAAATATTTGTGTGTATACATATGTATAACACAGACTTATATATTATATATATGCTGTTGTTGTTGTTATGTATTGTCAAATTGGAATCTATTCCTAGATGACCCTTCACTCCAGTAGGTTTTCTGAGGCTGTAAATTGCACAAGAGGAGATTCTCTTCTTTTTCCAATGGAGAAGCTAATGGATTTGAACCATATGCCTTCAGATTAGCAGTGTAGCTCTCTGACGTATATATCTGTGTATAATACACACATCTATCTATTTTATCATCTCAATTACTTGCTGTGTATCAGAGTTGGACAATGACTAAGGATGACAGAAAAGAATTGATGCCTTTGAGCTGTGGTGTTTGAAAAGAGAATTGAACATATCATGGACTGTCAATAGAAGAAAAAGATCTGTCCTGGTTCTACCTGGAGGAAAGATTTTGAAATGCCATCACACATATTTTGGGCATATTGCCAAGAGGGACCAGTCCTTGAAGAGGACATCATGATTGGAAGGGTAGAGGGTCAGCACAGAAGATGACCCTGGATCAGATGGATTGTAACAGTGTCTGGGGTAATTGAGGTAATGTGTAGGAGACAGATTTGCAAAGGATAAAGCAGGGTTCGGAGCTATTATTCATAGGGTCACTGTAAGTCATAGCCAGCTCGACTTTGTCCTTCCTCCTCCTCCTCCTCCTCCTCCTTCTTCTTCTTCTTCTTCTCCTCCTCCTCCTCCTCCTCCTCCCCCTCCTCCTCCTCCTTCTTCTTCCCTGCTCTGTCCTGTGCCAACATTTTTGTCTCTGACACGCCTACCCCCATTACCTCAGTCACTGAATCAATCCATCTCATCCAGGGTCTTCCTCTCTTGTGCTGTCCCTCGACCCTCCCAAGCATGATGTCCCTTTTCAAGGACTGGTCCCTCCTTACAACATGTCCAAAGTATGTCAGACGGAGCTTCAGAATCCTTGCCTCCAAGGAGCCACCCGGTTTAATCCTTTCCAGGACAAATCTGTTTGTTTTCCTAGCAGTCCATGGTATTCTCAATACTCTTCTC
>NW_006400092.1:1849650-1850749 GCF_000299155.1 Elephantulus edwardii | reverse complement strand
TCGAGTCGTTTGCGACTCATAGCAACCCTATGCACAACAGCCCTAAACCCTGCTCTATCCTGCGCCAACCGCACTGCCTCTGACACACCCATCCCTATTACCCCAGTCACCGAATCAATCCTCTTCATAGAGGGTTTTCCCCTCTTGTGCAGTCCCTCCACCCTCCCAAGCATGATGTCCTTCGCCAAGGACCAGTCTCTCCTCACAACATGTCCGAACCATGTCGGGCGAAGCCCCAGTATCCTGCCTCCAAGGAGCTGCCTGGATTAACCCTCTGCAGAATGAATCTGTTTTCTTGGCAGACCGTGGTACTCTCAATACTCTTCTCCAGCACCACAGCTCAAAGACATAGATTCTCCATCTATGCTTCCTAGTCATTGTCCAACTCTCTGATGCATAACAAGTGATTGCAAAGACCATAGCATGTATCAGATGCACCTTGGTCTCCAGAGAGACACCATTGCTCTTTAGTACTCTGGAGAGGTCTCTAACAGCAGATTTTCCATTGCAATAAGTTTTTTAATTTCCTGGCTACTGGTGTCAAGAGTGCTGACTGTGGAGCCAAGCAGACTAAAGTTGTTAACAATCTCAATCTCTTCACCATCCATCCTGATGCTGCCAATTGGCACAGTGGTGGGAATCTTTGTCTTCTTGACATTGAGCCTCAATCCATACTGAAAGCTGCAGTCCTTGACCCTCGGCAGCAAGCATTTCAGGTCCTCCTCAGTTTCAGCAAGGAGGGTTGTGTCATCTGTACAATGCAGATTATAAATAGATCTTCCACCAATCCTGACACCACACTTCTCCTCATAGAGCCCAGCCTCTTGGATAATTTGTTCTGCATACAGGTTGAAAAGGTATGTAGATAGGATGCATCCCTGGCATGGGCCCTTTCCAATTTTGAACCATGCAGTGTTTCCCTGCTCTGTTCTGATGACTGCCTCTTGGTCCAAGTATAGTTTTCACATTAGAACAATCTGGGATTCCCATTCTTCTCAGAGTCAGTCCCAGTTGTTCTGATCCACACAGTCAAACACCTTTGCATAATCAAGGAAACACAGATAGACATTCTTCTGGTATTCCCTGCTTTCAGCTAAGA
>NW_006400092.1:1821656-1849490 GCF_000299155.1 Elephantulus edwardii | reverse complement strand
TCTTCCAGTCAGTTGGCCAAGTGGTTGTTCTCCAGATTTCTTGGCACAACTTGGTGAGCACATCCAGGGCAGCATCTATAAGCTGAAATACATCAATTGGTATACCATCTATTCCTGGGCCTTATTTTTTGCTATTTCCTTCAAAGCAGCTTGAACTTCTTCCTTCATCACCATAGGTCTTGCTCATGTTATTTCATTAAATTCTTCTGTGTCTGCTAATTCCTTTTGATACAGTGACACAGTACATTCTTTCCATCTTCTTTTAATACTTCCTGGATCATTTAATATTCTACCTAATACACCCTTGATTATAGCAACTCGAGGTTTGAATTTGTTCTTCAGTTCCTTGAGATTAAGAAATGCTGAGTGAGTTTGGCCCTTTTGATTTTCTGACTCCAGCTCCTTGCACATTTCATTGTAATATTTTGCTTTTTCATCCAGTGCTGCCTTTTGGAATCTTCTGTTCAGCTCTTTACTATCTTGAATTCTTCCTTGTGTTTTGGCTTCTCTGTGTTCCAGTGCAATCTTCACAGTCTCTTCTGACATCCATTTTTGTCTTTTTTTTTTCTTTTCTGTCTTTGTAATGACCTTTTGCACTCTTCCTGGATGATACATTTGACATCCTCCCACAACTCATTAGTTCTTCACTCATTAGTGTTCATGGCCTCAAACCTGTCCTTGAGATGGTTCTTAAATTCAGGTAGGATGAACTCAAAGTCATATTTTCATTCCCGTGGGTTTGGTTTAATTTTCCTCAGCTTCAGCTTGAACTTGCGTATGAGTAGTTGGTGGTCTGTTACACAATCAGCTCCTGGCCTAGTTTTCGGAGCTGATATTGAGCTTCTCCAGTGGTTCTACCCGCAGATGAAATTGATCTGATTCCTATGCATACTATCAGGCGAAATCCATGTGTATAACCTGTGTTTATGTTTCTTATAAAAAGTGTTTTACCTGCAGGTGAAATTGATCTGATTCCTATGCATACTATCAGGCGAAATCCATGTGTATAACCTGTGCTTATGTTTCTTATAAAACGTGTTTGCAATGAATAAGTCATTAACTGTGCAAAATTCAGTCATTCTATCTCCAATTTCATTTCTGTCATCACGTCCATGTTTTCCAACTACTGAGTCTTCTTCTCTGTTCCAACTTTTACATTCCAGTCACCCATTATTATCCATGCATCTTGATTGTATGTTCGATCAATCTCAGACAGTAAATGTTGGTAGAAATAATCTATTTCTTCTTCTTTGGCTCTGGTTGTTGGTGCATATATCTGAATGATAGTGGTATTCACTGGACTTCCTTGTAAGCGTATGGATATTATCCTGTTACAATGTTACACACATATATGTGTGTATATTATATATACATATATAATATACAAATAAATGTGTATATATATATATATATATATATATATATATATACACACACACATATATATGTACTGAAAGCCTCATATGTACCAGGTGCTAAGTTAATGTGTGGTATGTTGTTGTTATGTACCATCAAATTAACTATGACTCAGTGACTCTATGAGCAAAGGCTCTCAACCCTGCCCTATCCTGAGCCAACCTCACGGTCTCTGACACAACTGACCCCATTGCCACAGTCACTGTATCAATCCATTTCATTCTGGGTCTTCCTCTTCTCACTGACCCTACCACCCTTCCAAGCATGATGAACTTCTCCAAGGACTAGTCCCTCCAGACATCCTGCCCAAAGTATATGAGACAGAACTTCAAAATCCTTACTTCTAAAGAACAACCTGGTTTCACCCTCTTCAGGAATGACCTGTGTGTTCTCTTGGCAGTCCATGGCTCAAAATTCTTCTCAAGCACCATAACTCAAAGGCATAGATTCATATTCTGTCATTATTATCATTGTCTGTCCCTCAGCTGCATAGCAAGCAACTGAGAAAGCCATGGCCTAGATCAGGTGCATCTTAGTCTCTAGACTAACATCATTGTTTTTAGCATTCTATAAGGGTCCTTGATAGTATATTTTCCCAAAGCACCTTGTCTTTTGAGCCCCTGTCTGCTGAGTTCCAAGAGTGTTGATTGTGAGTTCAAGCAAAATGACATGGTTAACAACTTTAATCTTTTCTCCATCTGTAACGATGTTGCCTATTGGCCAGGTGGTGAGTATTTTTGTTTTCTTGATGTTGAGATGCAATCGATCTCAGTGCAGCAAACATCATCTGCAGCAAACAAACACTTCAACTTCATAGTTTCAGCAAGCATAACATAGGTTTTTTACTCTTGTTCTGATCCTGATGCCACATTCTTCTTCATAGAGTCCAGCCTTTCAAATGATCTGTTCAACATATAGATTGAAAAGATATGGAGAAAGTGGGTCTCTAACCCACTCCTTTCTTCATTTTGAACCTTGCAGTGTTTCCTTGCTCTGTTCATATGACTACTTTCTGGTCCACGTATAGGTTTCACTTGAACACAATCAATTATTCTGGGATTACCATTCTGCTCTAGGTTACCCACAATTTCTATGATCTGCACAGTCAAATGCTTTTGTATAGCTGATAAACCTCCAATAGAAATCCTATTGGTACTCTCTGCTTTCAGCTAAGATCTATCTGACATCAGCAATGATATCCCCAGAGGCATGACCTCTTCTAAACTCAGCTTTTATTTCTGACAGTTCTCTGTCAATGTAGTGTTCTAGTTATTTTTTGGATGATCTCTAGTAAACTTTTGCTTGCATGTGATACTAGTTATATTATTCAATAATTTCCATATTCTGTTGGATTACTATTTTTGGAACAAATAAGGATCTCTTTCAGTCAGTTGGCCAGGTGGCTGTCCTCCAGATTTCTTGGCACTACCTGGTGAACACATCCAGGCCTACATCTGTTTGTTGAAATACATCAGTTAGTATTCCATCACTTCTTGAGGCCTTATTTTTTTCCAGTTCCTTCAGAGCAGTTTGAATTTCTTCCTATATTACCACAGGTTCTTGGTCCTATACTATTTTCTGAAATAGTTCTGTGTCAGCCAATTCTTTTTGACACAATGACTCCTCTTAGCCTTTCATCTTCCTTTGATCCTTCCTGGTTGATTTAAAATTTTGCATATAGCACCTTTAAGTACTGCAGCTCAGGGCTTGAATTTGTTCTTCAGTTCCTTCAGGTTGAGATATGCCAAGCGAGTTCTCACCTTTTGATTTTCTGACTCCAGCTCTTTACATATTTTGTTATAATAATTGCCTTATCTTCATGAGCTGCCCTTTGAAGTCTGTTCAACTCTTTAACTTCCTGCTTTCTTCCCTGTTTTGACTTCTTGGCATTCTAGTGCAATATTTAGAGTCTCTTCTGACATCCATTTTGGTCTTTTCTTCCTCGTCTGTCTTTGTAATGGCCTTACAATAATTTAAAACCTACAGTACCTTGCCCTCACAGTGACCCACAAGATAACTTTTCAGGTCAGTGTAGTGTGAATTCTGGGCTGTCAAATGTTAAGTAACTGCTCCTCGATATAGACTCATTTTCATATTAATGATTTTACTTATGTATCAATGTGCATAAGAAAGATTTTGAAAAGATCTATTAACAACCAACCACTGAGGCAGACTTTCATATATTCTGAACAACTCCTTTCTCATGAAGAGTTAAGTCATCTGGATTCCTTCCACAGAGCTCATTAGTGTTGGCACCTTGTTTCTTCCATCCTGTGGGGTTACTATTTTCATTTTACTCTAGATCAGGAAGGTCCCTAGAGGAATAGGCTGCAAGAGGCAAGGGAGAGAGAGAGAGAGAGAGAGAAACATTCAGAGGAGACATTCTGTACCTTTATTACTTAAAATGATTCATCCAGGAGAACAGGGAAGAATGATCACTCATGCTGGCCAGTCCATCCTCCTTTCCTTCAGAATTTTCTCTAAATGCTAAGAAGCTCTTCCTAACCAGTTTTATGTCCTGCGTTATACTAATGGTTTCCAAGTATGATTTCTGAACCAGTATCAACGTCACTTGGGAATTTGTTAGAAATGTAAATTCTCAGACCCCAGTAGGATCCACTGACTAAGACATTCTTGTAGTGGGTCCCCGGAATGTGTTTTAACAAAACTTCCAGTAGATTCTAAGGCACATTGTTGTTGTTTTTCTGTGCCATCAAGTCAGAACCAACTTGTGGCTGAATCGCTAGCTAGCTTTCAGAGGCAGTAAATCACACAGGAAGAGGAAATTGCCCATCCTTTTAAGGAGCAGTGTATTTGGGATTGCACTGTATTTTCTTAGAACTTGAAAACCCCTACCCTATGTGATATTTCCCTCGTTAAATAGAGACAAAAGATGGAGTCTTTCTTCAACAGTATATAAAGTAAATGAAGTTAGCTAGAAGAAGAAATAATTAATTTTATTCAAATTTGACTCCTAGACCTCATTTTCTTTGCATTGATTCTGTCTCATGGCCACCCTCCACTGCATTTCCAAGATGTAAATCTTAATGGGAGGTAATTATCCATTTTTCCCCCCAAGGAGCAGCTACTGAATTCAAACCACCAATCTTTCTGTTAGTAGTCCAACACGTAACATGTTATACCATTAGTTATAAAATCTTTATCAAATCAGACCCCAAACATAAGAGACACTTTTAAAGGGTGGCCAAATAGTAGGAGCAGAGGGAATTAATGTGGAGGTTGTGGAAAGATGGGGGGAATATTAAATATTTGCCTTTGCCTTTTCCTCTTCATTTGCACTTTCATGTAAACTACTTAAGGGAGAAGAATGATGGGTAAGCTTCAATTCTTATACTATAGGGCTTCACTATATAGATAGTTGTTGTTATGTGCCATCAACTCAGTTATGACTCAGAAATACCCTGTAAACTACAGCTCTGAACCTTCCCTATCCCGAGCAAACCTCACCATTTCTGACACAACCAGAGAAAAACTGCCACAGTCACAGTTGTCAATCCACCTCACCCAGGTCTTCCTCTCCTGAGCTGATCCCTACCCTCCCAAGCATGATATCCTTCTCCAAAAAGTAAAAGATGACTAGTGTTTGGTCAAGTTTCCTAGATACTGACATGTCTGAGGCACAGAAGAAAAAAAAAATAGTTCTATTTGTAGCAGTGACAGATGATGAGATGGATTAAGAATGTCATGGTGGCATATTTAGCTGAACCTGAAAAGGTGATGAGAAATTCTCCAGGTGGAAAAAGAGAAAACACTCTCAGGGCCAAAGGAACATCATGGACAAAAACACATGATACAAGGCTGATCTTACCTGCTTTGCTTCATTGCCCTCTGTCCTTGGCTGAGTATGTGGAACCTTATGTGCACTTAAGAGTTTCATGCTCTACTTACTGAGCTAGCTGGACAACACTCCTACATGCACTTAAACATGTCTACAAACCTTGCCTCACTTTACTCTTTAAAATCCTGGAAGGGACTATACCCATGACCATACATAGACTACTAAACAGATGGTATTTCTACATGGAGATTTGCATGTGCTGCAAGTATATTCGTGTATATAGCAGAGTCAGCAGGAAACAAAATTATGTGAACTTCTTAATCGTGACCAAATGCTCTTAGGGAATGACTCACTGGTTCTGGGATTTCAGGTCTGTAGTCTCATGGTAAATTGGCATAGTATAGCCCACTAAGGCAAGGCCTACACTAGTGAGTAGTTGCTGGTATCTTAAATGTTTAAGCAATTGAAATTTGAAAATTCTAACCCTGAGAAAGTATTTTATAATAATCTTTAATAATATTAAAGCTAGAATTTGTTGAGGGCTTAGTATATGTCACAGTTTTTTAGGCACTTTTATATGCATCAAGTAGTTTGGTCATTACATCAACATGACAAAATGCTTTTTTCTTCTCTCTTCTCTTTTGATGTGTAAAATAATATCCCAACTCTATATTTAGCTTAGACTGAGTGATTAGACAAATAAATGATCCATCTCACCTTGCATGTGGATTTGCAGTTTTCTAACTTCATCATACGCATGTGAAACTTAGATGATAAATAAAGAAGATTGAAGAAGAATCTATGCCTTTAAATTGTGGTGTTGGTGAAGAGTATTGAATATGCCATGGGCTGTCGAAAAACAAATTTTCCTTTTAAGAAGTGTAGTCAGTGTCTTTTTAGAGGCAAGGATGTTAGACTTTATCTCACATATTTCAGACCTGTTGTCAGGAGGGGCCAGTTCCTAGAGAGGGATAATATGCTCAGAATAGGAGACAGCCAAGGAGAGGAAGACAATGAAGTGGATTGCAACTATAAAATTAAGCACAGTGGAGGTCATGAGGATGGTGTTGGATTGGGTGAGGTTCCAATCTGTTGTATTTAGGGTCACCATGAATTGGAGCTGAGGTGGTGACACCTATCAACTAACTTCTGAAGCTATGAACAGACACAGAATCAGTTTGAATATTTGCATACATAAAGAGATCACTGAAATCAATAGTCTAGCAATTTACCTTACTTCTCAGTTTCTGTGTTTTATCCAATCTGATAATTTCTGTTTTCTAGTTAGAAAGCTAGCAGTCAGGTGATCAAGAGACACTGCACTGAGAAAGTCTGCAGCAGAGGACCTCTCTAAATTATTGAGAAGCAATGATGTCATCTTGAGGATCAAGCTGATTCAGGCCATGATCGTTTCAGTCTCTGACTACACATCTGAGAGTTGGACAATGAATAAAAATGACAAAAGAAGAATTAGGCCTTTGAGCTTTTGTGCTGGAGATGAGTGCTGGATATCTCATAGACAGCCTAAAGAACAAATATATCTTGAAAAAAGTGTGGCTAAAGTTCTTCTTGAAAGCAAATATGGCAAAGTTTCGTCTCTCATACTTTGGAAACATAGCTAGGCGAGGTTATTCCTTGGAAAGGGATGTCATGTTTGGAAAGCTGGAGGGTTGGCAAAAGAGAAGGAGACTTTCAACCAGATGGACTGACATAGTGACTGCTGTGATGGGCTGGAATGTGTCAGAAATTGTGAGGATGGCACAGAACAGGACAGTGTCCAGATTGGTTGTTCATGGGTTTGCTATGGGTCGTACTTGACTTGATGGAACTCTACAGCAAGAACAACAACAATTAGAATATTTGGATTGTTGCATTTACTATAATTAGGGATATCAATTTAAGATCTTTTAAATTTCTTTTAATTGTTCTTTGTACTTTTTTCCATTTGTTACCTGCTTTGGGATTTTAAAAAATTTAATAATTCTGTCTTTTTTAAATTTTATTAAATTTTATTAGTTTTAATGAACATTTACAGAGATTTTGGGTTTTCATTCATTCATTGTTGCACTGTTTTCTCCACCCTCATCCCCAGTTCGTTCTTCTTTCCCCACCCAATGTCTGTTTTAATTGTCCAATTGCCACAGTGCTTGTCAAAGCCAGTTCTGATTAATCTCCTTTGTTAGTGTGCCCTTTGCCATTCCCAATAATTCTGTCTTTTATACATTATTGACTTAGTATGTATTCTTCCTTCCCTCTCTTCCTTTATTTCCCTCAAGATGCTACCTTACTGTGTTAGTTGCCACCAAGTCAATTCTGACTCACAGTGACACAGTACACTTGCCCCATAGGGTTTTCCTGACTTAATTTCTATGGAAATAAATCATCAGGTTTTTCTGCCTCAAAGTCAGTGGGTGGGTGCAAGTGTTTAACTCTTGCATCATCAAAGGTTCTTTCAAGTTGCTGTATAGGGTGTTGTTGTTTTTTTCTTTTTTTTGTGTGTGTGTGTGTTTTGGTGACATAATCTTTATTTTTGCGTAAGTTGTAAATTTTACAATAGTTGTCTACTAAATGAATTTAAAAACTGACAAAATGACAGTTAACTATTTGGTTACACTTACATTGTTTTCATTCATTTACATAGATCTAGATATAATAATTTAATCAGTCTACAAGGTTTTTTAAATTTTATATTTTTTTAATTTCCATTCATTCATTGTTGCACACTTTCCTCCCATCCCACCCTTCCCCCCAGTGGGATTTTCTCTTTGAAAATTAAAAAAAAAATTCTATGCTCATCTAGATGATAACATAATTATGATAAAAACAAAAGGGGGGAAATATGGGAAGCCAATACTAAATATCTAAATATTTGTAATATACTGAATGCTATTTAAAGAAAGTGAAACTTTTAAATAAAAAAAATTCTTTCATTGTTACACAAGCCACACACACACACACACACACACACACACACACACACACCCTGGTCCACTCCACTCCACAGGTTTCATTCTGGATTCTTGTCATGACAATAATACCTAATCATACATTCCTCCTAAACAGTACTCTTCCTCATCTGTTTCAATGCAATATATATTATTTAGCCCCTCTTAGTTTCACAACAGTGACACTATGCAGTATTTTTCCTTTTATGACTGAGATATTTCACTCAGCATAATGTCTTCCAGAGTCACTCATTTTCTATAATATTTCATGAGTTCCTTGTTTTTCAATGCAGCATGGTATGCCATTGTGTGAATATACTACAGCTTCTCTATCCATTCATTTATTTCTGGGCACTTGGGTTGTTTCCAACTCTTTGCTATTGTGAACAAAGCTGCGATAAACATGAGTATGTATATATCTGCTTGGGTGGCAGTTCTGGTTTCTTGAGGGTATATTCCCAGTAGTGGATTGCTGGGTCAAATGGTATTTCTATTTACAACTTTTTGAGAAAGTGCTGTAGTGTTTTCCATAGTGGTTGCACCATTTTACACTGCCACCAACAGTTTCTCCACAACATCGCTAGCATTTGTTGTTTGCTGTTCTGTTAAATCTTTCTATTTTTACTGGAGTGAGATGATATTTCATAGTTGTTTTGATCTGCATCTCTCTTACAGCTAGGGATTTTGAACATTTCTTCATGTGCTTGTTAGCTATCTGATTGTATTCTTCAGTGAAGGGTCTGTTCATATCCTGTGCCCATTTTTCAATTGGGTTGTTTACCTTTATCTTGTTGTGGTGCTTGAGTAATTTATAAATTCTAGGTATAAGTCCTTTGTCTGACATATCATTACCAAATACTTTTCCCAGTCTGTGGCTTCCCTTTTGACCCTGTTGGAGAACTTTTGGGATGTGCATAGGGATTTGATTCTTAGAAGGTCCATTCATCTATTTTATCCTCTCCTGGCTGTAGGTTGCTGTATAGTTTTATATAATTACAATGTACTTTTAGATCATACTATAGCACTTCATGTATAGCAGAACTTTACCACAGTCCACTTCTAGTGTTTTTACCTATTTTTGTGGTTTTTTCCTTATGCTTCTTCTCTTTATATTTCAGTATGGATAACTGAAATTCAAGGTATATGGCTATTTCATTACCTAAGCGGCATCATTTACTGTTGAGCCTTCTTAAGGAGCTGTTTTTCATTAATGCTGTGTTGTTGGGCTTTTTCCTTAAAGTAACAAAAAAATTCTAGTATTCCTATTTGACTTCTGAAATGCCTCTGTTTATTCATTTCCATTTTTAAAAAATTTTATTATTTTCTCTGTGTGTGTACCGTCAAATTGGTTCTGACTGGTACAGGAGGAGATGGCCCCTCCTTCTCCAGCAGAGCATCTGGTGGATTTGAACCACATATCTCTGGGATTACAGTGCAGCTTCTTGCCACTAGGCCACCAGAACTCCCCTTCATTTCCATTTTTAAGAAAGTCATTTAACATGTTACTCCTCCCTCTCCTCGTTAGTTGCTTTCCATATATACGAATCCACTGGGTTTCTGAGAATGTGGTTAGCAATGTGAGGCGAGTACTCATCTTCACCCCAAGGAGCTATTGGGGAAAGATGAGCTTTTAAAAGTTCCGTTTCGACAGTGCCCGCATCTAGGTCTTCCCTGAGCTGCGTCTGTTGATTGCTTTGTTTGCTGGGTTTTTGTTTGTTTTTTTCTCCCCTGTGTATCATCCTTGCACAGGGGCCATCTTCTCTATATCTTTCCAATTTTAGTATACGTGCTGTCAAAGTGAGCATTGTAGTTTTTTATTGAATGCCAAGCATCTTATGTAGAATAGAAGGCTTAGGTAAAATAGTGTTTATATCTGGAAATGGACACATCTCAGGCAGTTAGCATATACATTGAGTCAACTCAGTTAAACTGTGAACTGGATATATATTTTGTTATCGTAAAGGTTAATTTCAAGATGCGATGGGTTTTGTGCTTTATTCTTTTTGCTTTGGATGGCATCTTGAGTTCTGTTGACCTTAATGAATATTTGTGCTCCACCTTCAGCCTTCAGCAGGTCTCTTTATACTATGTACAGATCATAGAGGAAGTCTCTCTTCATACTCCAATCCCTTTTTCAGTGGAATGGCTTTTCTTGCTATTTGGTACTTGCTATAAGGTAGAAGAAGTATGTGGAGTCACTGTAGCAAAAAGAAGTGGCTGATACAGAAGAATTTAATGAAACAACATATGGTCAAACAATGGTGCTGAAGGAAGAAGTTCCTGCTGTTATGCAGGAATTGGAAAAAAAAAATATGAGGCCCCAGGAATTGACAGCATACCAATTGACCTATTTCAATAAATAGATACTGTCCTGGATCTGCTCACTAGATTGTGCCAAGGAATTTGGAGGACAACTACTTGGCCAACTGACTAGAAGAGATCCATATTTATTCCCATTCCCCCCAAAAATGGTGCTCTGTCAGAGTGTGGAAATTATTGAACGTTATCATCAATATCTCATGTAAGCAAGATCCTGCTGAAGAGTATAAAAAAATGATTGGAACAGCACATCAACAGAGAACTGCCAGATGTGTAAGCTGGGTTTAGAAGAGACCATGGTTCTAGGGTTATTATAGTTAATGTTAGATGGATCTTGGCTAAAAGCAGACACTACCAGAGGAGTGTCTGTGTTTCATTGACTGCAAAGGCATTTGACTGTGTGGATCACAACAAACTGTGACTGAACTTGAGAAGAATGGGAATCCTAGAACACCTGGTTGTGCTCATGTAAAATCTGTACTTAGAGCAGGAGGCAGTTGTCAGAACAGAGCAAGGAAACACTGCATCATTCAAGATTAGGAAAGATGTACAACAGGGATGCATCCTTTCTCCATACCTTTTCAATCTATGTGTGGAATGGATCATTTGAGAGGCTGGACTCTATAAGGAAAAGGAATGTGGCATCAGGATTGGAAGAAGACTAATCAATGACCTGTATTATGCAGATGACATAATGTTGCTTGCTGACACTGAGGAGGGCCTGACATGTTTGCTGCAGAAGGTCAAGAACTACAGTCTTCAATATGAGTTGAAGATCCACATCAAGAAAACATTCTCATCACTGAGCCAGTTGGCAACACCAAGATAGATGGAGAAGAGATTGAGATTGTTAACAATGTCAGCTTGCTTGAATCCACAATGAACATTCTTTGTGCAAGCAGCCAGAAAATAAAAAAGTGAATTTGATTGGGAAAATCTGCTGTGAGGGACCTCTTCAGTGTTGAAGAGCAATAATGTCAGTCTAGAGATTAAGGTGTGCCTGATCCAAGCCATGATCTTTGCAATTACTTGCTATGTGTCAGAAAGCTGGACAATGACTAAGGATAATAGAAGAAGAATTAATGCCTTTGAGTTGTGGCGCTGGAGAAGAGTATTGAGCATACCATAGACTGCTAAGAGAACAAACACATCTGTCTGGGAGCGGGTGAAATCAAGCTGCTCCTTGGAGGTGAGGATTTTGAATCTCTATCTGACATATTTTGGTCATGTTGCCAGGAGGGGCAAGTCCTTGGAGAAAAACATCATGCTTGAAAGGATGTAGGGACAGTCCAAGAGAGGAAGACCCTGGATGAAATGGATTGACTCAGTGACTAGAGTAATGAAAGTAGATGTGTTAGACAATAAAATTAGCTCAAGATAGAGCAGGGTTCAGAGCTGTTTTACATAAGGTCGCTGTGAGTTTCAGGCAACTTGATGGCACATACTTCAACAGGGTGGTGATGGTGGTAGGAGGTGTGGGAGAGTAGATCTCTGTAGTCTTCTTCACCTTTACTCATAAGTAGGCATTCTCTTCTCACGTTCTTGTTCATCCTTCCAATGACAGGGTGTTAAACTCTGACTTGTGTCTATGTTAGTTCTTGTGGTAGAAAGATTTTCTTGCTGATTCACCAGTTTTAAGAAATCTCTGTAAATTTTGTTATGGAATCTTAGACTCAACTCAGGACTGTTTCTTGTCACTGGAAACAATTGAGCTCTACTTGTGTTCTGGATAGAACAATGTTTATTGTTCCTCCAAAGAGTTGAATATTGATCTTTCTCTCTCTTTACCTCTCTCTCTCTCTCTTACACACACACACACACACACACACACACACACTCCCTCTCTCTCTCTCAAAGGGAGTAAGGAGGGAAAGAAACAGAGAGAGAGAGAATGAATGAATTAATGAACCCCTAATTTATGACAGGCTTCTGTTTTGATAATGTGTAAAAGGAACATTCTAGCTGCCCTTTCCTCAAGACATAGCTGTTTGCTATTTTGGCAGTTCATGGGATATTCAGTATTCTTCTCCAACTATGTAACTCAAATACATAAATTCTTCTTCTGTCATCCTTATTCATTCTCAGCTTTTAGATGCAGAGCAAGTGACTGAAAAGACCATGGCCTGAATCAGACAGACCTTAGTCTTCAAACAGACATCATTGTTTCCCAGTAGTTTGAAGTCGGACGGCAGACTTGCCCAGTGCAATACATTTCCACTGCTAGTACCAAGTGTATTGATTGTGGATCCAATAAGATAAAATTATTGATAGTTTTAATCTTTTCTCCACCTATCACAACCCCACTTGCTTAAACTGAGGAGGACCTGATGTGCTTGCTGCATAAGGTCAAGGACTGCAGCCTTCAATATGGATTGAAGCTCATCATCAAGAAAACAAAGATTCTCACCACAGGACAGATTGGCAGCATCATGATAGATGATGAAGAGATTGAGATTGTTGACAGCTTCAGTTTGCTTGGCTCTACAATCAATACTCTTGATACCAACAGCCAGGAAATTAAAAGAAGAATGCATTGGGAAACTCAGCTGTAAGACACCTCTCCAAAATACTGAAGAGCAACAATATCAGTCTGGAGACTAAGGTGCACCTGATCCAAGCCATGGTCTTTGCAATTACTTGCTATGCATCAGAGAGCTGGACAATGACTAGGGATCATAGAAGGAGAGTTGACGCCTTTGAGCTTTGATGCTAGAGAAGAGTATTGAATATATCATGAACTGCTAGGAGAACAAACAAGTTCGTCCTGGAGAGGGTAAAGCCAGGTTGCTCCTAGGAGGCAAGGATTCTGAAGCTCCATCTGACATACTTTGGACATATTTCAAGGTGGGATCAGTCCTTGTAGTGGGACATCATGCTTGGGAGGGTTGAGGAACAGTGCAGCAGAGGAAGACCCTCAGTAAGATGGACTGATCATTCACTGGAATAATGGGGATAGGCATGTCGGAGATGATAAGACTGGCACAGGATAGAGCAGGGTTTAGGGCTGTTGTACACAGGGTTGCTATGAGTTGCAAGCAACTTGACGGCACATAACAACAACAACAACAACATTACGATGTTGTTGCTCTTTGGTTCAGTGATGAGGATTTTTGTCTTCTTGATGTTGAGATGTATTCCATAATGAAGGCTGTAATATTTGATCTTCTACAGCAAGCATTTTAAGTTCTCCTCATTTTCAGCAACCAAAAGCGTGTCATCTGCATAATGCAGATTGTTGATTAAGTATGGAGAAAGGACATAATTTTGACACACACTTTTCCTGATTTTAAACCATGCAGTGTCCCCTTGCTGTTTGGACAACAGTTTCTTGGTTTAGGTATATATTTCATATGAACACAATTAAGTGTTCTGGGACTCCCATTCTTCTCTATGTCAGGCATATTTTTAAATTTTTAAATTATTATTAATTTTAATGGAAGTTTACAGAGACTTTGGGTTTCCAGTCATTCATTGTTGCACTTTTCTCCCTGCCCAACAGTCCCCGCTCCCCCACAGTTCACTCTTCTCTTTGAAAAGTAAAAGAAAAATTCTTTCATTGTTATACAATCCTTTCCTCCATGTCGACTCCACTATGCAGCCTTCATTCTGGACTCCTGTCATGACAATATTACCTAATCATATATTCCCCTTTAAACAGTTTTCTTTCTCATCTGTTTCAATGCAGTATGCATAATTTATACCATGTTTCTCAGTCTTCCCCCAACCCTGATGTCAGTTCCATTTTACAACAGTGGAACTATGCAGTATTTATCCTTTTGTGACTGAGATATTTCACTCAGCATAATGTCCTTCAGGGTCACCTGTTTTGTATAATATTTCATGAGTTCCTTGTTTTTGAATGCAGCATAGTATTCCATTGTGTGAATATATCAAATCTTCTCTATCCATTCATTTATTAATGGGTGCCTAGGTTGTTTCCAACACTTTGTCATTATGAACAAAGCTGCAATAAACATGAGTATGCATATATCTGCTTGGGTGGCAGTTCTGGTTTCTTTGAGGTATATTCCTAGTAGTGGAATTCCTGGGTCAAATAGTATTTCTATTTGCAACTTTTTGAGAAAGCACCATACTGCCGACCACAGTGGTTGCACCATTTTACACTCCCACCAACAGTGAATAAGTGTTCCAGTTTCTTCACAACTTCACCAGTGTTTGTTGTTTGCTGTTCTGTTAAATTTTTCTATTCTTACTGGGGTGAGATGATATTTCTTTTACTTTTTATTTTTTTTTAGATGATATTTCATGGTTGCTTTGATTTGTATCTCTCTTAGAGCTAGGGATTTTGAACATTTCTTCATGTGTTTGTTTGCCATCTGAATATCTTGTTTGGTGAAGTGTCTGTTCCTATCCTGTGCCCATTTTTCAACTGGATTGTTTACCTTTGTCTTGTGGTGAACCATAATTTCTTATAATCCACACAATCAAATGTCTTTGTGAAGTCAATAAAACACAAATACTCACTCTTGTAGTATTCTCTTCTTTCAGCCAAGATCCATCTGATACTAGCAACAATATACCTGGTGCCATGGTCTCTTTTAAATCCAGCTTGAACATCTGGCAGTTTTCTCTCAATGTATTGTTGAACCCATTTTTGGATGATCTTCAGCAGGTTTGTCTTGCATGTAATATTAAAGAGATTGCTCAATAATGTCCACATTCTGTTGGATCACCTAGAAAGGTGAATCAGAACAAATATGCATCTATTCTTCTCAGCTGCCCAAGTAGTTGTCCTTCTTTTTTTTTTTTTTGGCGTAGACTGTTATGTCCAAGGATACTTCTGTCAATTGAAACATGCCAATTTGTGTTGAATAGGTTCCTTGGGGCTTATTCTTTGCCAATGCCTTTAGTGCAGCTTGAACTTCTTCCTTTGTTAACATTGCCTCTTTTCAAGTAGTACTTCCTGAAATATTTCATGTGTCAACCAATTCTTTTTTTATAGAGTAAGTCTGTGCATTCCTTTCATCTTCTTTCCTCCCCATTCTATTCTCTTTTGATATTTTTTAATCATTTAAGATTATTCCTGTAGCATCTCTCAGTATTGCAACTGGAGGCTTAAATTTATTTTTCAGTTCTTTCAACTTGAGAAGTGCTGAGTGAGCTCAGTTTACTAAAGATAAAATGTACAGCCCTCTCCCTCTCCAACCAATCCCAACAAACCTTTCTCATAAGTGCTATTCAGCATACCATTTCCAGTCAGGGACTATTTGCATGTTTGTTTGTTTTTTTTAAATTTTATTGTTGACAATATACACTGCAGAATATACCCAATTCAACAATTTATCAATATACTATTCTAAAACACTGCTGACATTCTTGTAATTGTATAACCATTCTCATCCTCTTATTCTTAGTTATTCCTTCTCCATTAATATAAACTTGTTACTCCCTAAGTTTCCTATAAGATCTTTTAAGTTTCTGTTGCCAATAGGACCCTATATATATCTTGAAAGGGCACAATGCTCAAGGTTGACATTATTTACTAGTTAATCTTAAACTACTGTTTGGTTTTTAAAAGACTTGAGGAAGTACTTTTAGTTTACAGTTTAAAGGCAGTGTTTTTCAGTGTCTTACGTAACCTCCACGGCACCAGAAAATATGGATACCATGGAATTTAGAAACTATGTTCTTCACTTTTCTCTTGTTGATCAAGATTCTTCCTTTGAATATTTAATAAAAATGATTAGTAGCAGTAGCTGGGCACCATCTAGTTCTTCTGGTCTCATGGCAAATAAAGCAGTTGTTCATGGAGGCAAGTAACTATACATTCTACATCCTCTTCCTACTCCTTCCCAATTTTACTTCTCTTGCTTTAGACTTAAATATTTTAAAAGAAGGATATGGAAACCTGGAGATTTTCCTGTAGTGGTCAATAATGCTTATTTCTATGCCTATATCTCTGAGGAAGGCTCCCAGCTTGCCTCTAATCTTCCTGTGGGTACCTTGTAGATGTAATAGAAAGAATCATGAGTAAGACTAGGTACAAGTAAGTTCATGTCTGTGATCCACCCTACTTACCAAAATCCATTTCTCATTCACTTGGTTTTACTCCAGTTGGTCATTGGCCCAAAAAAAGTATCCTCACTAATTTATGTTCTTATGGCTTCTAAATCTTCATAAGAAGAATATACGCAGAAACTCACTGTAGATAATTTTTTTAAAAATGCAAGAACTCTTCCCCCAATTAAGATATATCTCCAGAATATGAGTTGCTGGGTCAAAGACTATGTCATTCATAAAGGCTTTTGGTATATATTGTGAAATTGTCTTTAGAAAAGACCAGTTTATCCTCCAGGGTTGTATATATTTCTATTTCCATACAAAACCAACAATAATGCATAGGATTACAATCTTAAAATCCCCCAAAAGGCAGAGATTGATGCCTTTTTTTCTTGAGACTGCTCCCATACCTATATTCTCAGAAAAGAATAATAGGACAAAAAGACATCAAATAGGAATGGGGGATTAGAAGTAAAACCAGAAAAATGGGAGGCGTCCAAAACGTGCTCTGGGAGGTTTACTGTTCTGAATACTCAGCCCTAGATTTTCCTCGAAACTGGTCTTATGGGCGGGCAGGCTAAACCAGTATATATTTCCAGGAAGAGAATTTGAACAAGTGAACAAAAGCCCTACCCTATTCTACCACTTTAGCTTGAAGCCCCATAAGTGATTGGCTAGTGCATCAATCATAGCTTCACACCCTAATTGGGGGTTAGTACATAAGCTACAGTGAGGGGAGCAGACCTCCTGGTATTGTTCCTGAGGAAGCTGGCTCACCCGCAGACATGTGGGCTCAGTTCTTTCTAGGAATGTTGACCCTGTTGCCAGTTATGGAAGGAAATTATCTCCCGTAAGTGCTTGGAATCACTCTTTTTAAGAGGAGGTAGCTTCTTTGCTTTTTCAAACAAATAAGGAGGAGTGAAGAGAGCTTTTGTTATTTTAAGAGGTTTAGTTTCATTCTCATCTTTTCATTTGGTTTCTGGGCTCCTTTACTTAAAGAGAACCTGGGGTCCTAAGAGGAAGTTGGTTTTTTGTTGTTGTTTTTTTTATAGTTTGGTGTGTTTGTTTTTGTTTTTTTTCTAAATTAACACTTAAACTTAGCAACACCCTTGCATTAGTAGGAGGCACAGGAGTGCCTGGGTGGTACAAAAGGTTAGAGGTTCAAGTCCACCAAGAGGTGGCTTCAGAAAGAAGCTTACTGGTCTATTTTTATTAAAATCAGCCATTTGAAAATTTTCTGAGGTGCTCTAGTGGTGCAGTGACTAAAGCATAAGAAAGATGCAGCAGTCTGATTCCACAAAAAATTTGTAGCCTTGGAAATTCTATGGGGGGTGAAATTTTATACATACGATTAAAGTCAATTGAGTTTGATATGACAGTAGTGGGGTTTTAAATTTTTTTTTTTTTAATTTTTACAGTAGTGGTTTTTGTTGTTTATAGAGCACAATCTTATTCTAAGAGACATAGGTCTCCATGGTTTTGAATGGACTCAGTGACAACTTTTTAGTCAAGTTATAGGTTCTTACTCATGGGTCCCCAGTGGAAGGAGATTTAAGTTTATTCACTGAGTTACTTGTTCTTTGTCTTCTTTCCCCTTAAAAACAGTAAGATTCATAAGGGCAGGACCTGGAACTACTGAACACACTACTATATGCCAGTTGCATCGGAGAGTATCTAGTTTTTCATTGAATGAATGAGTCCTTGCTCCCCTGAAAGAATTTTTGTCTTTTAATAGAAACTACCTGGTGACATTACCAGCACAGCTGAACTTCCCCTCCACTCAGAAGGTTTGCTTGGATCTGAGCCGTGGGTACTATGGTGTACAATTTACCATTACTCTGGAGACCAAGGACAAGACCCAGAAGTTGCTAGAACACTCTGGATTGAAGAAGAGGCAATTACACTGCAGCTCCTTTTTGGTAGGAACAGATTCTCCCCAATTCAAATTTCTTCCTTTTCCTATTCTCTTCCATAGGCATTCACAATCATCAAAGTTCAAATGTAATTTCTGTGGTCTTATTTTTTCTGTGGACTCTAAACTTGGCTTCCTTAACCTTAGCTTCAATTCCTTGCCATAATTTACTCATGATTTCCTTGAACTTAGATTTCAACTTTTAGTTGTTGATCATACCTTCTGATATTAAGGTCCCTGGATGGCATAATTAGGTTGTGCTGGAATACTAATGTAAAAGTTGGGATTTCAAACTCACGCAGTGGTGCTGTGGAATAAAGGCCTGGAAATCAGCTGAAATAAATATCATGGCCAAGAAAACTCCATGTAGCAGTTCTACTCTACAATACATGGGGTTATAACTAGTCAAAACAGATTCTATGCTAATAGAATTTCTTTGTTTATTTTCTTCTGACAGTTGTTCTATGACTTCACCTTGCTCGGCTCATGTGGCTCCAGTTTTTAATTTTCCTCTCCTGTGGATGGTTTGAGAAGTGTTGACTCTTTCCCCCTAACCTGGGTACTCATCCCCAGAGTTTTCTTCTCTTCCGTAGGTACCACCTCCTGCTGGTGGCACAGAAGAAGTGGCCACAGTACGGGTGTCTGGTGTTGGAAAGAACATTAACTTTGAGGAAATAAAGGAGGTTCTAATTCAGAGGCAGGGAAGTGGCACATTTGTACAGACTGATAAACCAGTCTACATCCCAGGGCAAAAAGGTAAGAAGCTCGCCTGGGAGGTTAGACAGGAGATCTGTGGATTTAAAGTCTGTGGTTAGGGAAGTAATGAAACAGTGCAGAAGAAAAGACTGGAGAGATGATGGATTATAGGAGCTGAATATGTGCCCAGTGTTACAGTAGTGAAAGAATAGTGGGTGGAGTCGCTATTCTGTGTGCATTTCTAAGACAAAAGTACACGTTTCTTCAGGAGTGGGATTTGGCAAATATAGCTGCTAGCATGTGGAGAAGAGAGCATTATGGGTGTTTGGCCCGAGTTTCTGTCTTTTCGTTGTGCATCTCTCTTCTCTTGTGGGAGCACTTCATTCTGAGATTTCAAAGTCAAGAGCCCTGGAGAGAACATGTCCTTTTGGCTTTTATCTTTCTCTCAAAGTAGGGCTTTTAAAATTTGTTCTTAAGTGTATGTTTTGCCTGATGAGGTTTTTCTAACTCAGAAATGTGTAAGAAGCGGCTGGGTGGAAGGAAAGGAGAGTCTGAGAGGGGGAGAAGTCCCTTTCCCTAATGATGCTTGTTTCCTTCTAGTGCGTTTCCGCATTGTTACCTTGGACAGAAATTTTGATTCCGTGAATGACAAGGTGAGAATTTGGATGGAAGGAGAGAAAGGGACAGAAATAGGGCAAAACTGAGAGAGAATAGAGAAAAGGAGACGAGAGCCTTTGCAAGGGTGGTAAATACTCTCGGTATAGGGGTGACAACGAAGTCTTCATACTATAATAGTTAAGCATTTGACTGATAACCAAAAGGCTAGCGGTTGGAACCCACCAGGTAATCCGTCGAAGAAAGATGTGGGAGTTTCCTTGTTATAAGATTTATAGCCTTTGGAAACCATGAGATTCTGACAAGGGGAGGTCCTCTGAGTTGCAGTGGGATTTGAGCCCCTCAGGTACTAGCCCAAGTCCTCCTAGACTCCTTCTGCCTATGATCCAAGAAGTGACTAGATCTCATATCTAGTCCACACTTCAGTTACGTTAACCTACCTGAGAGATGGCTACAGTTGCTGTTATTTAAAATGATAGACATTTTACTCGAAAAACAAAATGTGCATGAACTGTTGGATGGAAACCAATTTGCCCTGTAAGCTTTTACTCAAATCACAATGAAAGTTATAATAACAAGAGTAAAAGGAAAGCTTCAAGATCTTCTCTTCAGGAATGATGTCAAATGACTTTGCAAGTAAAGTATTAAGAAGTAATTAATTTCAACCAAATGAAAATATTAGATTGTCCACTTCTATAATAATCACCCCCCAGTAAGGAAAAGAAATTGTTTTACACAATCCTCTTAAGCAACATAAAAAGATGCTTGGCAAATACTTAAAAACCTCTTTGAACTACTCAATCTCTAGAATCATAAGCTTATAATACGTTTGACCTCAATTTTATCTTGTGTCACATTTACAGGCTTCTGAGCTACCTACCCCTCAGGTATTCCTGCTGTCTTCTTTCTCCTCTTTTCTGTAGTTCATGTGCTCAGCTGAGATTTTTAAAAATAATTGTAAGGAACGTAGTATTCTCTTTTTTCAGCTGTATAGTCTTAGAGCTTCTCTTGCTTTCATCTTGATACAGGGCAACTATGAACGTGCTACTGATTGATACCTTCTTCTACTTCTTTCTTTGTTAATTGAAATTCTCCTTCACTTCTTTCCAGCACCTGTATCCCTTTGTTAGCAGGATTTTTTTTATACTAGTTGAACTCTGCTGCTGCTTCTTTGATTTTGTTATTGTATTTTTCTTGAAAGTTTCATAGCAAATTAGGTTCTCTTTTTACAATTTCTGCACATACTATTCAGGACCATTGGTTTTCTTTTTCACAATGTAGCAGCATTCTTGTTTCTTCCAGGTGGTTCTGTTTGTGTTAATCTAACCTCCCTGTTCCTTGTTATCATCTTATCTTTGCTGTAGGCTGCATATTGAATGTTTAATTTAATGTAGAAGATTTAAAAGGCTTGTAGTCCTCAGGGTAATATTGTTTTATGAAGAATTTATGATTTAGTTGAAAAATGACTTTACAAAGTGAGTTCAGTTCCAAGTTTAAAGGATATTTCAGGATGGTAGTTTAGGGACTCCTAAAACAGGTAGTTTAGGAACTCCTCTGGCCTTTACTGGAATGGTCAGTATAATGTCCCCCTTCCTCCCTCCCCCTATTTTTTAAAGAATCAGAGTTTGTTCTACCCTTTTCTCCCGTTATACTCAGGACCATCTGTTGTGCCCCTGTCGGAATAGTTGGCAGTGGTAGCTGGGCACCATTTAGACCTTCTGGTCTCAGGATAGATGAGGCTGTGGTCTCTGAGAACCATTAATTCTGGAGACTGGTTTCTTCTTGAAATCTTTGGTTCCCTTCTTTCTTTTTTTGGTCTAGATGAGTACATACAAATAAATGTCTTCTTACAAACATTTACAATTCCAGACACTACTCACTAAAATAAACATTATCTTTTTTAAAAAGTGAAAACAAAGATACTTTTATTGGAAAAATATGTCCCGAAGACCTGAATAGACCATTTTCCCATAAAGTAGGGAGGCAATGGCCCCCAAAGTCTTTTTTCAATGTGGAGTGAGGCTTTTTATAGTGGGCAGTTTGGGTTCATTGCCTTTGATGCCATTCATGTACTGTTCTGTATTTCTGTCTGATTAATACCTGATCTGACCCTAACATTCCCCTCTCCAGGAGATAATTGAGCCTCAAAAATCTTCTATAGTTTTGTGTGATGACTACTCTGGCTGCTTCATGCTGGATTTGGATGTTATCTTACCCATATTGGCTCTTACTTAATCTGTGACATTCTGGCTACTGTGTTAAGTTGATTTAGAGGCATAGGGGTTAGGAGGCTGAGTTTGAATAAGATGGTGTCTTTGCAGAGTCATGGGCCTGATATGAGATGTTTGGAGCCTGAAGGACACACATTTCATTAATAGAATGGACAAATAAGGTTCGAAAGTCAATAAACACATTGATACAAATGACACTCTGAAGGCTTAATATTAGATCTGAGACAGGAGCCTTAGGAATACGAAGTTGTTAATAGGTTTTAGAGGTTTAGTTTCCTAGATTTTTTTAACTATTTCTGGTTAACCTAGAAACAGCACTTTTCTCATATTTTTATTGGTTTGCATACAATCATTCATATACATTGTATTCAATATCATTTTAATTTACTATGTATTTAAGACAATTTTTCACTTACACTGTTTCATTCCTTCACTTGTTTTATGCAATCATTCATGTACATTGTATTTCATATAATTACAAATTGAACTATCACCCAGTCTTTTCAAGTCCTCATCTAATCTTCCCTATTCTTTCACACTCCTGTCTGCCCTTTAACTTCTGCTATCCTAGTAATTGAAAATGTGTGGAGGTGGGATGTATCCCTGGCATATATTCTTCGCAATTTTGAATCATGCAGTGTTTTCTTATTCTGTTCTGATGACTGCCTCCTGATCCAAGTATAGGTTTTGCATAAGCACAATCAAGTGTTCTTGGATTCCCATTCTTCTCAGAGTAGCCATAGTTTGTTGTGATCCACACAGTCAAACACCTTTGGGTAGTCAATGAAACACAGACATTCCTCTGATATGCTCTGCTTTCAGCAAGATCCATCTAACATCAGCTACAATATCCCTAGTACCACGACCCCTTCTAAACCCAGCCTGCACTTCTGGCAGTTCTCTGTTGATGAGCTGTTCCAGTCATTTTTGCATAATTTTCAGCAGAATCTTGTTTGCATGTAACATTAAGGATGTTGTTCTATAATATCCACACTCTGTTGGGTCACATTTCTTTGGAATGGGAACAACTTTTGATCTCTTCCAGTCAATTGGTCAGCTTGTTGTCCTCCAGATTTCTTAGCACAACTGGGTGAGTATATCCAGGGGAGCACCTGTTCACTGAAATATGTCAATTGGTATGCAGTCATTTCTTGGCACCTTGTTTTTTGTCAATTCCTTTAGGGCAGCTTGAACTGCTTTCTTTATCACCACAGGCTCTTGCTCATATGCTGTTTCAAAAAAATTCTGTGTAAGACAATTCCTTTTGGTACAGTGACTCTTTATACTCCTTCCATCTTATTTTAATGCTTCCTTAGTCATTTATTATTCTGCCCAAAGCATCCTTAAGTATTGCAGGTCGAGGCTTGAATTTGTTCTTCAGTTCCTTCAGTTTAAGAAATGCAGAGTGAGTTCGGCCCTTTTGATTTTCTGACTCCAGCTCTTCGCACATTTCATTATAATACTTTGCTTTGTCTTCCTGCACAGTCCTTTGAAATCTTCTGTTCAGCTCCATAATTTCTTGACTTCTTTCTTTTGCTTTGGCTTCTTGGCACTCGAGTGTAACATTCACAGTCTCATCTGACATCCACCTTGGTCTTTTCTTCCTCCTCTGTCTTTGTAATAACTTTTTGTTTTCTTCATGGATGATATTCTTGATATCCTCCCAGAATTTATCTGGTCTTCACTCATTAGTGTTTAAGCCCTCAAACCTGTTCCTGAAATGATTCTGAAATTCAAGTGGGATGGATGCAAGGTCAAACTTTGGCTCCTGTGGATTTGAGTTAATTTTCTTTAGCTTCAGCTTGAACCTGCATATGAGTAATTGATGGTCTGTTCCACAATTAGCACGTGGCCTAGTTTTCACAGCTGATATTGAGCTTCTCCAGTGATCCTTTCCACAAATGTGATTGATCTGATTCCTATGCATTCCATCAGGTGAAATTCATGTGTATAGTCTGCATTTATGGTTTTTTATTGCAAAAAGTATTTGCAATGAAGAAATCATTGAAGGTACAGAATTCTATCATTCTATTTCAAGCTTCATTTCTGTCACCAAGTCCATGTTTTCCAACTACTGATCCTAATGATGTCAGTCTAGAGACTAATGTGCGCCTGGTCCAGGCCATGGTCTTTACAATTACTTGCTAGGTTTTAGAAAGCTGAATGATGACTAGGGATGATAGAAGGAGAATTGACGCCTTTGAACTGCGGTGCTGGAGAAGAGTATTGAATAGACATTGGACGGCTAGGAGGACAAACAGGTTTGTCATAGAGAGGGTGAAAGCAGGCTGCTCCTTGGAGGCAGGGATTCTGAAGCTTCATCTGACACTTTGGGCATGTTGCAAGTAGGGACCAGTCCTTGGAGAGGGACATCATGCTTGGAAGAGTAGAGGGACAGTGTAAGAGAGGAAGATCCTTGATGATATGGATGATTCAGTGACTAAGGTAATGGGATAGGAGATGATAAGTTTGTCTCGGGGTAGAGCAGGGTTCAGAGCTGTTGTACATAGTGTTGCAGTAAGTCACAAGTGACTTGATGTAACAGAACAACAGCATTCTAGGGACTTTCCTCTTTCTCCCTTTTCTGCCCTTTCTCCCTTTCCCCTTCACCTTTTGAACATTTATACATATCTTGCTCAGTTATCCTTTTATTTTTACAATAATAGTCTTATGCAGTATTTGTCCTTTCAAGACTGAATTATTTCACTCTGCACAATGCTCTTTAGACTCTCCCATGTTTTTTTGTTTGTTTTGTTTTTAATTTCCATTCATTTATTGTTACACACTTTCCTCTTTGCCCACCTCTTCCTCCCAGTTTGCTTTTCCCTTTGAAAGTAAAAAAAAAAATCTTTCATTGTTATACAATCCCCCACCCCCAAGTCCACTCCACTATGCAGCTTTCATTTTGGACTCTTGTCATGACAACAATACCTAGTCACATATTCCTCCTAAGCAATTCTTTCCATCATCCATTTCAATGCAGTATACATTATTTATGCCCTCTTAGTTTTCCCTTCAACCCTGATGTCAGTCCCACTTTACAACAGTGGCACTATGCAGTATTTGTCCTTTTGTGACTGAGATATTTCACTCAGTGTAATGTCTTCCATGGTCACCCATTTTGTATAATATTTCATGAGTTCCTTGTTTTTCAATGCAGCACAGTATTCCATTGTGTGAATATACCCCATCTTCTCTATCCATTTGTTTGTTGACGGGCGCTTGGGTTGTTTCCAACTCTTTGCCACTATGAACAAAGCCACAGTAAACATGGTTGTGCGTAGACTCTTCCACGTTCTATAGTATTTTACAAAGACATTGTCGCCTAGTGCTGCATAGCATTTCATTGTGTGATTGTACTACATGCTTATGTGCTGTTTTCATTTTCTTGCTGTTGTGAATGAAACTTACATGAACATAAGTTTAATTTCCACATTCTGTTGGGTCACCTTTCTTCAGAATAGGAACAACTTTAGATCTCTTCCAGTCAATTGGCCAGGTGGTTTTTCTCCAGATTTCTTGGTACACCTTGGTAAGCACATCCAGGACAGTGTCATTTACTTTGGTCAAACTGTGCAAGGTATTGGGTATTACCTTTTCCATCATCAAAATTAACAAGCATCTACTATGTAAAAAGTAATTTCCTTTCATCTTCCTCATAGACTAGTAACCACCAAGAAATAGTGCTCTCTGTAGGTACCTATTTTTCCCCCCCATAACAGTGAGATAGGTCAATATTTGCCTGTTTATGATTAATTTATTCCATTTAACATAATGTCTTCCAGATTCATTCATGTTATGCTTTGATATTTTATCATTATTTTTTATAAATATATAGTATCCCATGGTATGTGGAATGGGATTTGTTTAATCCATTCATCCATTGTCTTTACCCCGTGTATAGGTCATATAGGTTGTTTGCATCTTTTTGCTATAGTGAATAATAATATAATGAATGTTGTTATTGTTGTGTACCATCGAGTCACAACCAACCTGTAGCTGACCATCCAGGAGGGTTTTAGAGGCAGTTAATCGCACAAAAGGTGATTTGTTATCTTTCTCCTGCGAAGCAGCTGGTGGATTTGAACTAGGTGACTTCGGGATTGCAGCACATGTCACTACTGTTAGATCTCTAGGATATATACTTAAAAGTAAAATTGTAGGATGAAAATGTATATTGAGTGTTTATGGCTTAATGAAGTTTTTGTTGTTGTTGTTAAGTTGTTAAGTGCCGTTGTAGAGTTGTAGGCGACTCATAGAGACCCTATGAAAGACCTGGACACTTGTATAATTTCATCTTTTTCCAGGTTCACAGGGTTTCTGGAGGCAAGCTATTATGGAAGTGGATGCCCCTCCTGCTTCCAAACTTGTTTTTATCTGGGAGCTCCACCAAACATTGTCTGCGATGGGTAACCATTAAAGCATTTGACACATTAGTGTCACAGTGTTCAGACAGACCAGGACTAAATGACCTAGAAGAATGTTTGAACAAAAACAATTAAAAACAGGCCTGAGGGCCAAGGATTAGAGTCACCCACCTTGGTAACCACAAAGTGGGAAGTGTGAGGTGGTGGCTCAGAGAAAGATTTGACAACATATTTTTAGAAAATCAGCCAAGAAAACCTCATGGAGCATAGTTCTACTCTGACGCACAGGGGATCACCATGAGTCAGAATCCACTCAGTGACAATTGGTTCCCCACCCCCCCCTTAAAAGATTGTCCATTCTAGAATTGCTAAGAGGAAACGCTATCCTGAAAGTATGCCCACAAACACAGCCTCCTTAGACTCTACTGCCTCCCAGAGGTTGATTCATTTAACTGCCAACGTTATATTTTCTTAGCTTAAGCATGCAGAGAAAGATTTTAAGTGTGATTTCCATACTTAATTTGCGTTCTACTTGTAAAATGAGACCTCCTTAATTTCCTTTTCTGGTTGCTCCTTTCATTTGAAACAAATGAAATTACTAAAAGAAATGTTACTATGAAAACAATAGTTACAATTTGTGAATGTGTGAAGTGTTTTATCCTCAAATAATCTGAGACTGAATGACCTCATCTAGTTTGGGCACCACACCTAGTTACTGAGAAACTTTAGGCAGCATTTAACTGAAAATGCTAATTTTCTAGTTGAGTTCATTTCCTCCCAGGCCCTACTTCTGGCTTTTATTATGAAAATTTTAAAACATACTACTTGCATTCAGTATTTCTTTCATTTTGCCATACTTTAGAATTTATCTTCCCCGCCCCCCTGAATTCTTTGAAAGTGAATTGTAAACATGTTGTGTGCTATTGAATGAGTTCCGACTCCTAGCAGTGTTGTAAGACAGAAAACTGCCCCATAGGATTTTCAGGGCTGTCATCTCTATAGAAACAGCCACCTCTGTCTCCCATGAAGTGGTTGGTGGGTTTGAACCACCAACCGTTCGTTTAACAGAACATTTACCCATTGACCCACCAGTCAATCCTTCATATTTTTGCACATAACTCATAAAAACTACTAAATACTTCTGTGTCTATCTTCTAAAAAGAATATTTTAAGTGATCTTAAAATAAATTTAAGTAAACTTAATAAATTTAAGTAAACAATATTTTAATTGTGTTAAGTTATAATATTAACACACCTAAATCACTAAATCATTTATTATTAAATACTAACAATAAGCACTCACTCATTGCCACTGAGTCAGAACCAACAGACAGAGAAGCACTGCCTTTACGTCAGCAGCGCAGGGCTCACAGAGGATATCACCACATCTCCATTAATAACAACAACTCCATTTAACACCTGTTGTTGTTGTTATGTGCTGTCGAGTTGCTTGTGACTCATAGCGACCCTATGTACAACAGCCCTAAACTCTGCTCTGTCCTGTGCCAATCGC
>NW_006400092.1:1748778-1821556 GCF_000299155.1 Elephantulus edwardii | reverse complement strand
TCATAGAGGGCCTTCCCCTCCTGTGCTGTCCCTCCACCCTCCCAAGCATGATGTCCTTCTCCAAGGACCAGTCTCTCCTCACAATATGTCTGAAGTATGTTAGACGGAGCCTCAGAATCCTTACCTCCAAGGAGCCACCCGGTTTAACCCTTTCCAGGATGAATCTGTTTTCCTAGCAGTCCATGGTACATTCAATACTCTTCTCCAGCACCACAGCTCAAAGGCATCAATTTTCCTTCTATCCTCCTTGGTCTTGTCCAACTCTCTGATGCATAACAAGTGATTGCGAAGACCATGGCCTGTATTTTCTAAATGGTTTTTAGAGCTATTTTCCCCTCCAAACTAGGATCCAGTCAAGTTTATGAATTGCATTTGACTTTAACTTTTAAATCTGTCTTAATAAAAAAGCAATCACCCCCCCCCTTTTTAAATTATTATATAGCCCTCTTTTTTAGTTTCTGTGAGAGAAATAGCCAAGTAGGTTAATGATAGGCATGATGACTTATGGAATGTTCCCATCCTGGAAAATGATTTAAGAGTTATATATTGTTGGAGAATAGGGAGTTCTGGGGGCCTAGTGACAAAAGCTGCACTGCCAACCCAAACACACATGATTCAAATCCACCAGCTGCACTGTGGGAGAAAGACAGGCAATCAACTCTTGTGATTATGGCCTCTGAAAATAGACAGTAAATATCCTCTGAAAGGAGGGTCAGCTATGAGTTCATTCTGGCTCGACAATAAACAACAACAATGACAACCAGTTTGTTGGAGAGGAGTACTGCATATCCCATGAACCAACAAAAGAACAAACTGATACATCTTTGAAAAAGTGCAGCTAGGGTGCTCCTTAGAGGCAAAGATGGTGAAGCTTTGTTCCTCATATATTGGGCATGTTGTTAAAAGGGAATATTCCTTGAAAAGGGACACCATGCTTGAAAAGGTGGAGGGAAAGTAAATGAAAGGAAGACTTCCTGCTAGGTGGGTTGACATGGTGACTGCCACAATGGGGCTCACGTGTGTCAGAGATGATGAGGATGACACAGGATAGGACAGGGTTCAGATGTGTTGTATATAGGATCACTGTGAGTCATACTCACCTTGAAGGCACTTAACAACAACAATTGTATTATGTCTGGTGGCTTAGTGGTCAGGAATTGTGCTGTCAATGCAAGGGTACATGATTTGGATCCACCAGCTGCTCTGAAAGAAAGATGAACAATTTCCTTCACTGCGTTTTACTGCCTCTTGAAAATCTACTGACGGGTCAGCAATGGGTTGGTTCCAACTTGATGGAAACACAACACAACAATAGCAAGTTGTTTTATAGGATATTCTTGATTTATCTGGTTATTTCTTATATAATCTAACTTGTCCTTCTAGTCACTAGATACCATATCTTGAGTCTTAATTAGATGGGTCTTTTTGAGCAAAGATATCTCTTAGATAATGTTGTGAACCTCATTTTTTTAATTCTTATTAAATTTTATTTGTTTCAATGAACATTTACAGAGATTTTGGGTTTTCATTCATTCATTGTTGCACTGTTTTCTCTACCCTCCTCCCCAGTTCGTTCTTCTTCCCCCACCCCGAATGTCTGTTTTAATTGTGAACCTCATTTTTTAACACATCAGCACAAAATGTCAGATTGTCCCATTGTTAGTGATTATGAGTTTGTTTGAGGTAATGTCAGTCATATCTCTTCCTTGTAAAAGATTTCCCTTTTTAAATTAGCAAGTAATTTTGTGGTGATACTTTAACACCTAATTAGGTGTTAGCTGTCTCTCACCGATTTAATGGTTTTAGCAATAATTTCTTTGAGAAATTACTCATAATCCTTTGATAGAACTTTAGGAAAAACAAATTATTTTTCAAGTTATTTTGGAAAGATAGACTTAGCCCTAGCCTAGTGGCATTCAGATAGTGGAAGAGGCCGGAAGCTGGTTGATTATCAAGTTAAACACTGGCAAACAATTGAGTGAGACCCATTCTTTTAGGCTATGCTGTGGAAGAGCTGTTGCAGAAAGAACTGAGGGGTGCCGAAAGGCTTGGAGCTCCCTTTCTTTAAATCTTAAAAGGCTGGCAATCCTGTCAAGGAAACATCTTCTCCCTCCTTGCCCACCTAATAAGCTCAATCAGCTTCCATTTTTACAGTTACCAGAGCACAAAGGTGGTATTAGGAGGAAGGGTGAGCAATATAGTTAAAGAAATCTTATCTTTGTTTATTTACCGTGCTTGAACCCATCTTATCTGGTTTTCCTTTGCAGTACCCCATGGTGGAGCTGTTGGTAAGTAGACATTTGTTTTCTTTCTTTCTTTTTTTCTCAGTTATGCAGAAGGAGAAATAAGCATCTGGTGCTAAACTTTAAAGCTAGAAATGACCCTGAGATCTTGGCTCTGATCTACATGTTCATAGTTCCACTAGAGCGTGTATTTCTTTTTACCTCTACTCTTTTACTTTCTCAGACCTAAGCTTCTGGAGAAAAAAATAAATACCAACTTCTGCTACAGTTACTGTCCTCCACCCTAATTCCTGTAACTTCTCTATGCCATGTTATCTCAACTAGTCTTAGCTGTGTACTCTTCTGAGACTTAGGTAATAGTTTTTGTCAAACACTCTTCAACAGTTGAACAATTACATGAGCACCCACTGACAAGAGGTTTTGATTTTATTGTTGTTACAAGGAAAGGAATTGGAAGGGTAAATTCTCCCATAATTTCCTTCATTTATCCCTCAAATGATCATTCTGTCAGGTATTTTACAGTAAAAACCTTCAGCTTTATAAGAACACGAAAAGGCTTAAAGTTGGCTGGTGTTAAAACCATAAGAGAGTCAATCTGATGATTTAAATTTACAAGGATTTATTATTTTCTTAAAAATAGATTGGACATGAAAGAAAATGGGTCCCTTTCTCAAACAATATAGGGAGGTGCCTTTTCCTGGATAAAAGGAGGAGTATAATGCTTTCAGTCTTTGTATACATGTCTACTTTCAAACTTTCCTTCCTTCCTGCATTAAAAAACCCATAGGGACCTCAGTAAAAAGTGGGCAGCCAGTAAGCAGGTACATAATTTTATTTCTTTCTGCTGGACACAGGATCCAAATAACAACAGGATTGCACAATGGCTGGAAGAGGTGCCCAAGCAAGGCATTGTAGACCTCTCTTTTCAACTGGCATGTGAGGCAATGTTGGGTACCTATACTGTGGCAGTGGCTGGAGACAAGACCTTTGCCACCTTCAGTGTAGAAGAATATGGTAGGTTGGGAAAGTAACTGATCGAAGTTTAGGTCATAATTTGTCTCAAAATTAGCAAAGGTAAAGTATTATCTCCTGGGGAGATTGATTTTTTATTATATTAATTTTTTAAAAATCAATGTTAAACCAGCTAATAATTTTAGCTGCTATCTTTGTCATTCATGCTCTGTATGTTTTAATTATCTATGTTTTTATATTCCTCTGGTTAAAGGTTAGACTGTTAACCAAAAGATCAGTTTAATTTATCAGCTACGCCATGGAACGAAGAGGAAGCAGTCTGCTCCTTTCAATATTTACAGGCTCAGAGACACTATGAAGGGTCTCTATGAGTCAGAATCTATTCATTGGCTGCGGGTGAGGTGAGGCTGTGATTTAACAGCTAGGCAAGCCTTCTTCCAATTCATTATTCTTTTCTCTTTGTAGTGCTGCCTAAATTTAAGGTGGAAGTAGTGGAACCCAAGCAGATATCAACAGTGAAAGAATCTTTCCTAGTAAAAATTTGTAGTAGGTATGAAAAGACGTACTGCATCTGTTAAAGACTAACACTAGATTGAGAATAATGAAGGGGGAGTGTTACAGGGAGAGAGGTTGCAAGGAAAGGGTTTGGACTCACATTCTTTGATATAGTTCAGTCATCACTTACCCAAGAACTCATTTTCTAGTTGTGTTTCTGTTAAGACTTCTCACTGGTCACTCAGTGACTTAGTTTTTGCAGAGTACAAATCAAGTTCTATAAGAAATTGGAGAAAGTATAAAGAGTGCTTAGTTGACAGCAAAGGAGAGGAAGACCCTCAACTAAATGGGCTGACATTGTGGCTGCTGCACTGGGATCAAGTATATCAGAGATTATAAGGATGGTGCAGGATAGGACATGGTTTAAATCTGTTGTGCATAGGGTCGCTATGAGGTATACTCAACTTGATGGCACTTAACAACAACATAAACAGTGCTGGTGGCACAGGGGTTAAAGCCCTCGGCTGTTAATCAAAAGATTGATGGTGGAGCCCACTAGCCGCTCCACAGGAAAAATATGTAGTTATCAGTTTCTGTAAAGATTTGTCATCTTGGAAACTCTCTAGGCAGTTCTACTCTGCTCAGTAATGTTTCTGTGAGTCAGAAGCAATGAGTTTGGATTCTTTTAATTTGCAATGGATAAAGAAAAGCACCCTGGTGGTGCAGTAGGACCAGGTTGCTAAATAAAGATGGGCAGTTCAAAGGCACAGGTGCTCTGTAGGAGAAAGATCTGCCAGTGTGTTTGAGCCAAGATTTACAGCCTTGGAAACCTTATGGGGTAGTGATGTTCAACCTTAAAGCGTCACTATGAGTCAGGATTGATTCAACATCAGAGGGTTTTTGGTTTATAAAGAAGACAGAAAGACCCTGTTTCTGTCTTAGGATGATGCTTACTGTGTAATGGTGTATTGGCAATATTCAAGGGGTCAGAGGAAGGCTAAGAAGAGAATAAGAGCTTAGGAAGAGCAGGATTGTCAGAGCACTTTCAAAGGGTGAACGTTAAAGGAAGGAAGAAAACTAGCATTTTAGGCTAGAAAGGTTGGCTCACAAGTGGAATTTCCTGACTGACTGGTTACGCTTTCCTGGGTAGGTATACCTATGGAAAGCCTGTGCTAGGAACAGCGCAGGTTTCTGTGTGTCAGAAGGCATATACCTACTGGTATCGAGAGACGGAACAGCAGCTGCCTGACAAATGCAAGAAAGTCTCTGGACAAGTGAGTAATTGGATGTAAAAAAGGAATTTTATTTCTATCCCCCAGAATAAGTAGGACCCATATAGAAAAGTGGTAATAAGACCAAAGTAGAAAGCAATTCACAGGACTGTTATCCTATACCAAAGAAATAAATAAGTAAGGCCTTTAAAAAAACTGTTTAACTCATACAGAATCTACCTTCGAGTTAAGAAATTCATCTCAGCCCTATGAGATGCAATATCTGAGGCCTTCAGTTAGTTCTGTTCCCTATTCTCTTTCCCACACAACCTGAGAGTTATATTTTGATAATATTATGCTTGCCTTGTTTATGGAAATGTGGATGAGCTCACACTGGGTGATGCAATTGGCTGCCATTTGACTGATAAAGTAAAGGCTGGTGGTTCAAACCCACTCAGCAGAGGTTTAATAGTAAACAAGGGTCAGTGATACACTTCCATGAAGATTACAGACCAGAAAATTCTCTGGAACATCTCACCTCTGTAATACATAGGGTCTCCATGAGTTAGAATCAACTTGATGACAACAGTAGGTATGGGCTGGTACATACGTCCCATTTAGGATATAGGAGAATATTTCCATTTTAAAGATGGAGACCCTGTATTATAGAGACAAAAAATCACTTCCTTCTACAACATGTCAGAGGATAGAAGAAGGAATAGGTCACACTCATCTTTCTCTGACCTCTCCTCCAGACTGACAAAGCAGGATGCCTTTCAGCCTCTGTGGACATGTCTACCTTCAACCTCACTGCCTACGCTTACAGCCAGAGCATCAATATTGTGGCTACTCTAGTGGAAGATGGGACAGGTAAGCTGAATACTATTTGACTTCTCAGGAAAAGAGATAGAAGGTGCTGTCCCCAAACTAGGATTAATCAGAGGGCTCATGAGTGTTTGAGAGTGACTTGCTCCTGGTTCATAGTCAAGGGGAAATACCAGATTTTACTCTTCATCCATTGCTGCCAATCCAAAGGCCATACCTCTCTGTTGGTTCGAATTCACCAGTGGCTCCATGAGAGAAAGATGGGTAATCTCCTCCCATGAGATTTATAGCCTCCAAAACCCCACTGGACGGTCAACAACTGTGAGCTAGTTCCAACTCAATGGTAATTAATGAATGAGTGAGTAAAACCACTGCCTATTTCTCCAGCAAACTGGCTAGCAAAAGTTAGTCTAAATATCTAGCCCAAAATATATTCAGCTTTCATTGTTCCAGTGGCAGCCTCTTCTCAGAGATTTTATGTTAAATGTGAAGATAGAAATATGAGGACCTTGGATTGTCATTTACCTAGTTTTCCTCTTCAGGTGTGGAGGCCAATACCACAAAGGAGATCTACATTTCTTCACAAATAGGATCAATGACCTTTGAAGACACCAATAATTTCTATTATCCCAATTTCCCCTTCACTGGGAAGGTATGCTGGAACTTATTTCTACACAGTTAAAAAAAAACAACAAACAAACAAACCCAAACACTTGCCCACTCTCTTTTGTCTCTTTCCTATAGATGTGTAATAATAGCTAGCTTACTTCCAGGCTTTTGCATGTATTTGCTTGTTTAATCTTCAGAACAGGACTACCAGTATTATTGTCTCCAATTTACAGAGATGGAGAAGAGTGAGGCACAGTGAGTAAGTGATCTTTCCCAGCTATTAAGTGGTAACTACAAGCAACTGCAGAACATAACTGTTGATTCCTATGCAGTGTACTTAATCCAACATGAAATTTCCTTTGAATATTACAGTGACTACAGTACCTTTCCTAATGCCTAGAACTTTTCTTCTAATGATGAAATCTTTCCATTTATATGATCTGAGTGTTCTGGAAGAAGACCTAATAGCACAGTAGTTAAGCACTTGACAACTAACTGAAAGGTCAGCAGTTCAAACCCACCGGTAATTCTATGGGAGAAAGACGTGTCAGTCAGCTTCTGTAAAGACTTATAGTGTTGGAAACCCTATGGGTCAGTTCTGTTGTACCTTGCAGGGTCACATGAGTTGAAATTGACTAGACGGTATGGGTTTGGGTATTTGGCTGTATGGTTCTAGAGAAATTTAGCATGGGTTCCTCCAGTGAGACAAGATTATTACCACACTTTTCCAAACAGAAAATAATTTATAGCACCTTAAGCGTTGTAAGATTTAAAAATTTCCTCTGTCCAGTTTATCTTCTTTATTTGACAAATGACCTGTCAACACAGTAATAGTGTATATGTTAGAACCAATTATTCCTCAGTTATTTTTTTCTCTAGATCAAGCAAGGGTAAACCCATCATTTTCTAAAGCCCAAGTATTATATAATTTGCAGCTCTTTTGAGAAAGAAAGACCACTAAAATGCCATAAAAGACAAATAATATAGCCAACTTTGAAGAGGCCTGTGCAAGTGAGGGACCCTATAGACTAAACATTTTTAGTTGTGTGGCTAATCTGCCTTTGCTCCAAACTAAGGAACCTGTAATTGGTTCTTCGTTTCTCACAGATGCTAATATCTCAACCTAGAATGTTATTTCTCATTCTCTGCACTCTTTCATGAAATGTATTCTTTGAATTTCATTTCACTTCTCCTCAAACTGCAACTACTCCAAAGCTAACTCTAATGCCCTAATGGTTTTACTCCCAGATAAAAGTGATGGACCATGATGGGACCCTTCTCAAGAAGCAAGAAGTGTTTCTGGTGACTTATGGCATAAATGGCACCAACACCCAGACCCTCACTACTGACAACAATGGCTTTGCTCATTTCAAGCTGGACACAGTTCCCTGGAATGGAACAGACATCTCTTTGGAGGTAAACGCTGGGGAAGATCCATCTTCCCAGCAAGAAATGCTTCCTAAAAGTCTATAATCTACATTTTGCTACTTCATACTCCTCACACTTACCCCCAAATTCAACCTCTGTCACTCCACAGTTGACAAAAAGGGTTTTTTATGTCCTTCCTATTTTTAGTAAAGACCAAATAAATAGCCTTTAAGAAAAAAAATTTATTTCCACTAATTTATCTTATGTTTTAGCTCCATTGCTATCTAGTCCTATATATTAGATTATAATTGTTGTTGCTGTTGTTAGCTGCCATCAAGCTGTCTCCTGAGTTATAGGAAATAAGAATTGAGAAAGATTGTTCAGAGTTTTCCTCCTGTTCCCCTGTCCTCTCCCTCCATTACCCTTTAAATGGCAGAGAAGAGGATTCAAACTTTTAGTAACCTTTAAGAGAAGCTGCTTGTCAACTGCCACAACGATGTTGCATAAAAACATTCTAAAATGTCAGATTTGTAGTAAGCATTTCTTGCTCATGTATCTGGAATGGTAAAATAGGTAATCTTATTTGACGTTCTTCACATGTCTGTGGGTCAGTTGGCTATAGAGCTGTCATTCACATGTCTCTCCAGCCGTTTAATTTGTGCATGTCCTAACGGGAATGCTGGAGAGACAAACGTAAAAGAGATGTGTGCAAGGGGCTTTTTAAGCCTCTCCTGTGATTCATATGCTATCATTCTATTCTTAACAAGTCACATGGCGGGACCTACCTATAATCAGGCTGAGAAGGCCCTACAAGATTGTATTGCAAAAGTATTGATACAGGGAGGGATAAAGAAATGTAACTATTATTGCAGTCTTTCAATTCCATTGCATAAACAAACACCAATAATTTACCTTATAAACAATTTGACTATTTACTCTAAATATCACATAATTATTCTACTTAAGAATAATTATTAGTCAACCTTATCATCCTCTCTCAATTCTGAGTCATAATTTTAAAATGCTAAGCAATCTTCCAGTGCAATTTCAGAATCTCTACTGACATCCATTTTGGTCTTCTCTTCCTCTTCTGTCTTTTCAATGACCGTTTGCACTCTTCCTGGATGATACCCTTAATATCCTTCCACAAATTTCCTGGTCTTCACTCATTAGTGTTCAAGGCCTCAAACCTGCTCCTGAGATGGTTCTGAAATTCTGGGGAGATAGACTCAAAGTCATATTTTGGTTCCCGTGAACTTGGTTTAATTTTCCTCAGCTTCAGCTTGAATTTGCATATGAGTAGTTGGTGGCCTAGTTTTCACAGCTGATACTGAGCTTCTCCAGCAGTTCTTTCCGTGGATGTAATCAATCTGATTCCTATGCATACCATCAGGTGAAATCCAAGAACTCAAGATACCAAAGAGTTGAATAGAAAATATCAAAAGGTGGTGCGGGATGACAAAGTAAAATATTACAATGAAATGTGCAAGGAGTTGGAGACAGAAAATCAAAAGGGCCAAACTCACTCAGCATTTCTTAAGCTCAAGGAACTGAAGAACAAATTCAAACCTTAAGTTGCTATAATCAAGGATGCTTTAGGAAGAATATGAAATGATCTGGGAAGTATTAAAAGAAGATGGAAAGAATATACTGAGTCACTGTATTGAAAGGAATTGGCAGACTCAGAAGAATTTCATGAAACAACACATGAGCAAGAGCCTATGGTGATGAAGGAAAAAGTTTAAGCTGCTTTGAAGGAAATAGCAAAAAATTAGGCCCCAGGAATAGATGGTATACCAATTGAAGTATTTCAGCTAACAAATGCTACCCTTGATGTGCTCACCAAGTTGTGCCAAGAAATCTGGAGAACAACCACTTGGCCAACTGACTGGAAGAGATCTATATTTGTTCCCATCCCAAAGAAGGGTGACCCAACAGAGTGTGGAAACTATAGAACAGTGTCATTAATTTCACATGCAAGCAAGATTCTACTGAAGATTATCCAAAAATGACTAGAACAACACATCAGCAGAGAACTGCCAGAAGTCCAGGCTGGATTTAGAAAGGGTTGTGGCACTAGGGATATTGTAGCTGATGTTAGATGGATCTTAGCGGAAAGCAGGGAATACCAGAGGAATGTCTATCTGTGTTTCATTGACTATGCAAAGGTGTTTGACTGTGTGGATCATAACAAACTGTGGCTGACTCTGAGAAGAATGGGAATACCAGAACACTTGATCGTGCTAATGAGAAACCTATACTTGGACCAAGAGGCAGTTGTCAGAACAGAGCAAGGAAACACTGCATGGTTCAAAATTGGGAAGGATGTGCACCATGGATGTGTCCTATCTCCATACCTTTTCAACCTGTATGTAGAACAGGTTATCAGGGAGGCTGGGCTCTATGAGGAGGAATGTGGGGTCAAGATTGGTAGAAGATCTATCAACAATCTGCGTTATGCAGATGACACAACCCTGCTTGTTGAAACTGAGGAGGACCTGAAGCGCTTGCTGCAGAGGGTCAAGGACTGCACCCTCCAATATGGATTGAGGCTCAATATCAAGATGACAAAGATTCTCACCACTGGGCCAAATGGAAGCATCAGGATGGATAGTGAAGAGACTGAGCTTGTTCACAGCTTTAGTTTGCTTGGTTCCACAGTCAACACTCTCAGCACCAGTAACCAGGAAATTAAAAGACGTATTGGGATGGGAAAGTCTGCTGTTAGGGACCTCACCAAAGTACTGAAGGGCAATGGTGTCTCTCTGGAGACTAAGGTGTGTCTGATACAGGCCATGGTCTTTGCAATCACTTGTTATGCATCAGAGAGTTGGACAATGACCAAGGAGGATAGAAGGAGAATTGATGCCTTTGAGCTGTAGTGCTGGAGAAGAGTATTGAGGGTACCATGGACTGCTAGGAAAACAAACAGATTCATCCTGGAAAGGATCAAACTGGGCAGCTCCTTGGAGGCAAGGATTCTGAGGCTCTGTCTAACATACTTTGGACATGTTGTAATGAGGGACTGGTCCTTGGAGAAGGACATCATGCTTAGTAGGGTGGAGGGACAGTGCAGGAGGGGAAGGCCCCTTATGAGGTGGATTGATTCAGTGACTGGGGCAATTGGGATGGGTGTATTGGAGATGGTGTGATTGGCACAGGACAGAGCGGAGTTTAGGGCTGTTGTACATAGGGTTGCTATGAGTTGCAAGTGACTTGATGGCACATAACAACAACAGGTAATCTTCCTCATGCGTACCTATCTTCCAGGCATCAGTCTATGAAGGCATATGAGCCACAAGTTTTTAAATGTAACACAGCCCTCTTTTATGCCCATTCATACTAAAATGCTGCTTGCATATGCCACTGTTATTGATTGTTAACCCACCCTTGGCTGAACTTCAAGTGAGATAGCCTTGGGTTTTAGATGGTTGAAAATCAGTGCTTGAAGACCTTCCTATCCCACGTTTATCTCTCAGGGCAGATTCCAAATGGAAGATATGGTATATGATCCAGAGCAAGTGCCTCGCTACTACCAGAATGCTTACTTGCATCTGCAACCCTTCTACAACACAACCCGCAGTTTCCTTGGCATCCGTCGGCTAACTGGCATCCTGAAATGTGGCCAGCCCCAGGAAGTCCTGGTAAATTATTACATTGATCCAGCTGATGCAAGCCTTGATGAGGAAGTCATCTTCTCCTACTATGTGAGTCCAGCAAATGGGGATAGTAAAAATGTTTATGGAAGGAAAGGGAATGAGAATCAGCTAAAGAGATTGTTTAAGTTAAGCTATAATGTGAACCATACATATGTAATTTCAAATTTCCCAGTAGCCACTTTAGAGAAATGAAAATATGTAAAATTAATCTTAGTAATATTTTAATCTAATAATAAATGTATTTTTTTCATTCTGTAATAATATAAGCTTAATAGGCATTTTAAATTCTTGGTGCCAGCTAAGACTTTGAAAATCTAGTGTGTATATACTATTGCACATCTCAGTTTTGACTAGCCACATTTAAACTTCTTAATAATGCTGTGAGTTGCTACCATATTACATAGTTAAGATGGAAAAACATTAGGAGAAAATGTTTTGAGCAGGATCTGAGGGAAATTGTGTGATGAAATAAGACAAGGAATTAGGAAAATGTTGCTGAAAATGTAAAAAAAATTCAGTATAACATGGGAGAGGCTAAAAAGTTTATACTGAGTGAACTCAGTCTCATAAGGACAAATACTGTGTAATACCATTATTGTAAAAATAGAAGGATATCTAGTAAGATATGTGTCAATGAATGAGGGGGAGGATGCATGGGGCCTCAGGGTGGGAAGGCAGAATCACACTGGATGGAGAGAGTAGATGAAGGAATTAGGAAAGTTACAATAGAATCTGTAAAAGGTGAGTTAATAGTGGGCATAGATCAATGGTGATTAATTGTATAAGACACAATGTATGAGGATGATCTTATGAAACACAATGTGAACGAAGGAATGTGTGAAATACAATGCATATGAGTGAAGAAAATTGTAATAAATATTAAAGAAAAAAGAAAGTGTTGCTCACTAGGTTGAAAAGAATGGTGGAGAATAGGAGTGAAAAACCTTGGGACTTGGGGTAATTCTCTTTCTGTGCACTATCATGTTATTAACATTAATAAATAGAAGGTGTGGTGGGGGAAACAAGGTCAGAATTCGTAGTCGGAAATAAGTCAGAGACTGTTGTTGTGCACTGTTGAGTTGGAACTGACTCGTAGCTGACCCTTCAGTGAGTTTTCTGCAGCAGTAAATTGCACAAGAGGAGACTGTCCATCTTTTTCCCACATAGAGATTAGTTTTTATTTTGGTAGGAAATGAAACAATTATTTTAAAAAAACAGAAGTCATTGAGTGGACTTAAACTTACAGTGATCTCATGTGTGTCAGAGTACAACTGTGCTCCATGAGGGTTTCAATGGCTGGAATTTTGGGAGTCGATCACTGGACCTTTCTTCAGAGGCACTTGTGGGCAGACGTGGACTACCACACTTTCAATTAGCAGTCAAGTGTGTTGACAGTTGTATCACCAGGTACTCCAGTGCTCTTGTGGCATTGTCCACAATGAGTTGCATTACTGACATAAGGGCAACACTTTTCTGGATTTTTTTAATTCACCAGTGGCTCCGAGGGAAAAGAATGGACAGTTTCCTGTTGTGCAATATGCTATCTTCAAAAGCAAATGAAGGTTAGCTATGAGACCTTTCCAGCTCTACACAATGAGGGAAACACTCTAGAAGGGAATTAAAACTCTCAAAACTCAAACTCACAGCTGTTGAGATGCATAGTGATATTTCAATGAATTTCTGAGGCTATAAATCTTAACCAGAGGACAATGTTATTATTTATCCTGCTGAGCATCTGTTGGATTTGAACTTCCAAAAGCATGCAGTATTTTGGCTAGCTGTACAACACATTATAGATTTCAGTGCTATGGCTCCTAATAAGGAATTCTAAAAAAAAAAAAAACCAAACTCAGACTCATTGTCAAGTCAGAATCAACTCATAGTTGACCCTCCATTGGGTTTCCAAGGCTGTAAATCATATGGGAGGAGATTGCCCATCTTTCTTCCATGAAAGCACTGGTGGATTTGAACTGGTAAAGAGTTACCTCCTTTGGGTTAACAGTGCAGCTCCCTAGGCACTATACCACTAGGGCTCTATAATAGTTATTCAACTCAACTCAACTCATTGCTCTCAAGTTGGAACTGACCATAGTTGACCATCCAGTGGATTTACAGACTGTAAATCACACGAGAGAAAAACGGCCATATTTCTCCTGCAGAGCACCTGGTAGAGTTGAATCGCCTGACTTTAGGTTGGCAATGCAACTCCTAGAGTTTTATAAACCCCAGGTCAATGATGTAAGATGTCTCTTTAATTTCTTATCAGCCTCTCATTCTCTGAGAGACTTTCTACCCATTGGATCATCCCAGTGACTGGCATCATCAAGTCAAGATAACCATCTAGACACGACAGAAGGAAGAGGGCTAGATTTTTTTCTAGGAAGTAAAAGAACAGCCCAGTTGTCATGAAATATCTTCAGGACAGAAGTGTGGAGAAACCTACCAGAAAAGGAAGGCTGGGATTGAGCAGTGAAGAAGGCTGAGTGTCAGATGGCAGTCTGAGAAACCTGCCGTGGAGCTGCTGCAGGATCTGAGAGCTGAGCTTGTGAAGAGGCAGTTCTAAGGAATCAGATTTCAAATGAGAGAAAGATTTCTTTTTCAGATGATCAAGTGTCAAAGGGGCTGAGGACAGTTTGAGACACACTAATTTCCACAGAATATTAAATTGAGTGGTAATAAAATAAGGTCCATAAAGACAGATTGTAGCTGTCTTTTCATTTTGAGGATTGTGAGAAAATAAAACCCATAGCCAGAAAGGTTCTTTCTCTGGATATCTTCACAAAATGATAGATCAGGGGGAAATCATTACAAGGAATTATTTTATTCTGTCTGATCCCAAGGCAATATTGACTTTGTGGCTCTCAGGCATTTCTTCCTACTGGAGGAGGAGCCAGCTGGACTTGTTGGGCACTATTCTGCATTTTGAAAAGTGAAAGGGCACTTGGTGAAATAGTAACCTGAGTTTTGCAATTGGGAAAGGAGCCTCTTTTCATGGAAGAATGCAGGGATGCTCCAGAAGTCAGGTCAAGGCTAAACTTCCACAACTTCTGTACTGATAATTTTCTTCTCTTCTTTAGGTAATTGGGAGAGGAAATTTGGAGATAGAGGGACAGAAGCATCTGAATATTAAGAAAGGTGTGTGCATAAGCTTCTCTTGTAAAAATAAGTAACACAACTTCTGCTAATTTAATAGGCTTGGCTTCCCCCTCCATCAAATTATATTTATTTGGTTGTTGAGAATATATACAGCAAAATATTCAAGTTTCTACAAGTTAGTGGCAGAGTTGAATATTCTTTGAATTGTTTAAACATTTTCACCCCTTTTAGTGAGTTGTTCCTTCCCCATTAAAATAAACTTACTGTCCCTAAAGTTCCTATCTAATCTCTCTAGTTAGTTGCTGTTGTCAATTTAATCCTATGTAAATAAACTCAAACTCACTGCCATTGATTTGATTACATTTCACAGTGACCCTATAGGCACAGGAAGATTCTGGGCTTTTGGTTAGCATTCCAACTCTTAACTCACTGTATCACAAAAGATCAAAATTGACCCTACACAGACGGTGTTTTTAAAAGAGGATAATAGTTAAGGTAGACTACTTTTACTATTGTTAAAGGTTTAAAAATTTTTTTCATTTATGTTGGTTTGCATAAAAAAATTCCTATGTTTTTTCATTCACGTACAATGTGTTTTACACATTCCTTCATTCACATTTTATTTCATACAATCATTCATGTGTATTGTGTTTTATCAAATTCTTCTCCATTGATCTATGACTCTTATGACCACGTCTTTTCAAGTCCCCATTAAATCTTTCCTAATTCCTTCATCACCAGCCCCACTCCATCTACCCACCAAACTCTGTTATCCTCATGTTTCCACACATATCCATTTCCCATCTCTTTATCCACTCCCTTACCCCTTTTGGACACATCTTATTAGATGTTGTTGTTATGTGCCATCAAGTTGCTTGCGACTCATAGAGACTCTATGTACAAGAGCTCTAAACGCCATTCTATCCTGTGCCAACTTCGTCATCTCAAACACACTCATTCCCACCACTCCAGTCACAGAATTGATCCATCTCATAGAAGGTCTTCCTCTCCTGGGCTGCCCCTCCACTCTGCCAAACATGATGCCTCTCTCCAAGGACCAGTCTATCCTTGCAACATGCCCAAAGTACGTCAGACAAAGCTTCAGAATCCTTGATTCCAAGGAGCATTCCAGCTTCACCTTCTCCAGGACAAACTTGTTTGTTCTCCTAGCAGTCCATGGTATATTCAACACTTTTATCCAGCACCTCAGCTCAAAGGCATCAATTCTCTTTCTATCATCTCTATTCACTGTCCAACTCTCTGATGCATAGCACGTAATTGCGAAGACTATAGCCTGGATCAGGCACACCTTAGTCTCCAGCTTGACATCATTGCTCTTCAGTACTCTTAAGAGGTCCCTTACAGCTGACTTTCCCAATGCAATTCATCTCTTGATTCTGGCTGCTGTTACCAAGAGTGTTGACTGTGGAGCCAAGTAAATTAAAACTGTTAACTATCTCAATCTCTTCACCATCCATACTGATGTTGCCAATTGGCCTAGTGGTGAGAATCTTTTGTTTTCTTAATGTTGAGCTTCAATCCATATAGGAGGCTGCAGTCTTTGACCTTCTGCAGCAAGTGTTTCAGGTCCTCCTCAGTTTCAGCAAGCAGGGTTGTGTCATCTGCATAAGGTAGGTTGTTGACTCTTCCACCAATACCGATGCCACATTCTTCCTCATACAGCCCAGCATCTCAGATGATCTGTTCTGCATACAAACTGAAAAGGTATGGAGATAGAAAACATCCCTGACTGACCCACTTCTTGATTTTGAGCTATGTAGTATCTCCTTGCTCTGTTCTGATGAATGCCTCTTGGTCCAAGTATAGGTTTTGCATTAGCACAATCAAATGTTCTGTGATTCCCATTCTTCTCAGAGTCAGCCACAGCTTGTTGTGATCCACACAGTCAAAAGCCTTTGCATAGTCAATGAAGCACAGATGGACATTCTTCTGGTATTCTTTGCTTTCTGCCAAGATTCATCTAATATTAGTTATACTATCCCTAGTACCATGACCTCTTCTAAGATGGCAAAGCTTTGTCTTTCATACTTTGAGCATGTAGCTAGGAGATGCTATTCCTGGGGAAAGGGGCATAATGTTTGGATAGAGGGTCAGCAAAGGAGAGGGAGACCTCCAATGAGATAAATTGACATGATGACTTCAGCAATGGGCTCTAGTGTATCAGATATGATGAAGATGGTACAGGACAGGGCACAGTATAGGACGACTGTTCATAGAGTTGCTATGAGTTGTACTCAACTTGACAGCACTTAACAACAACATTGTAAATGGTATTGCTATCTTGGTTTCATTTTCCATGCTTTCCTTATTACTGTAGAAAAATCTCACTGATTTTTGTATATTGATCCATCTCAACAAGGATCTTCCTCTCCTGCACTGTCCCTCCACCCTTCCAAGCATGAAATCCCTCTCTAAGGACTGGTCCCACCTTGCAACATGTTCAAAATATGCCAGATGAAGCTTCAGAATCCTTGCCTCCATCCAAGGAGCAGGCTGGCTTCACCCTCTCCAGGATGAAGTTGTTTGTTCCTAGCAGTCCATGATATAGTCAATACTCTTCTCCAGCACCAAAGCTCAAAGGCATCAACTCTCCTTCTATCATCCCTAGTCCAGCTCTCTGAGGCAGGCACGTCTTAGCCTCCAGACTGCCATTGTTGTTCTTCAGTACTTTGGAGAGGTCTCTGACAGCAGATTTTGCCAATACAATTCGTCTTTTAATTTCCTGGCTGCTAGTACCAAGAGTGTTGATTGTAGAGCCAAATAAACTGAAGCTGTCAACAATCTCAATCTCTTCACCATCCATCATAATGCTGTCAATCTGCCCAGTGGTGAAAATCTTTCTTTTCTTGATGTTGAGCTTCAATCCATATAGGAGGCTGTAGTCCTTGACCTTCTGCAAGCGCTTCAGGTCCTCCTCAGTTCCAGCAAGCAGGGTTGTGTCATCTGCAAAACTCAGATTGTTGATGAGTCTATCTCGAATCGTGATGCCACATTCCTCCTCATAGAGCCCAGCTTCTTGGATGATCTGTTCTGCATATAGATTGGAAAGATATGGGGATTAGGACACATCCTTGATGCACATCCTTCCCAATTTTGAACCATGCAGTGTTTCTTTGTTCTGTTCTGACAACTGTCTCCTGGTCCAAGTATAGGTTTCACATAAGCACAATCAAGTGTTCTGGGATTCCCATTCTTTTCAGAGTCAGACAGTTTTTTTTGTGATTTACACAGTCAAATGCCTTTGCATAGTCAATGAAAGACAGACATTCTTCTGGTACTCTTTGCTTTCAGCCAAGATCGATCTGACATTAGCTGTAATATCCCTAGTGCCACAGCCTCTTCTAAATCCAGACTGAACTTCAGGCAGTTCTCTGTTGATGTGCTTTTCTAGTTATTTTTGGTTAATCTTCAGCAGAATTTTGCTTGCATGTGTTATCAATGAGACTGATAATTTCTGCACTCTGTCAGATCACATTTCTTTGGAATGGGGACAACTTTAGATCTCTTCCAGTCAGTTGGTCAGGTGGTTGTCCTCCAGATATCTTGGCACAACTTGGTGAGCACATCCAAGGCAGTGTCTATTTGTTGAAACATGTCAGTCTGTATGCCATCAATTCCTGGGGCCTTGTTTTTTTGCCAATTCTTTTATAACAACTTGAACTTCTTCTTTCATCACCACAGGCTCTTGCTCATATGTTGTCTCATAAAATTCTTCTGTGTCCACCAATTCCTTTTGGTATAATGACTCTGTATACTCTCTCCATCTTTTTAAAATGCTTCCTGGGTCATTTAATATTCTGCCCAAAACATCCTTAAGTATTGCAACTTGAGGTTTGAATTTGTTCTTCAGTTCCTTCAGCTTAAGAAATGCATACAGCAATGGTTTTACCACCTTTTAGCCAATTTGGGTAGCCCATATCTCCTTCTCTTGTCTCACTGCTGTAACAAGAACTTAAAATACAATATTTAATAGAGTGGTGATAGTGGGCATCCTTGTCTGGTCTCTGTTTGCAAAGGGAATGACTTTAGTCTTTCTTCATTGAGAATGAGGTTGACTCTCGGTTTGTGTATATACTTTTCACAGTGTTGAGGAAATTCCCTTCTATTCCTATTTTGTTTAGTGTTTTAATTAGGAAGGGGTGTTGGGTTTTAGGAAAGGCCTTTTCTGCATCAACTGATAGGCTCCTCTGGTTCTTATTCTTTGCTTTGTTAATGTGATGAATTACGTTTTTGGTTTTCTTATGTTGAACCATTCTTGCAAACCTGTTATGAACTCCATTTGGTCATGATAATTTTTTTTAATATACAACAACACAACAATTGTTTGCTGACAATTGTTTTCTGTCAGCCTTGTGTGTATGCCATCTCAGGTCTTCTTTCTCACGTAGTTTCCACTGAGAAATAAAAGACTAATCTAGTTGGTTCTCCTTTGTTGGTGACTGTTTTTCTCGTGTTGCTTTTAATATATATCCTTATCTTTGATTTTGGAAAACTTGACAATGATATATATTGATGTTTTTCTTTTGGGATCTAGAATATTCGGGGTCTGTTGAGCTTCTTGAATGTGGATTTCCTCATTCTTTTTTTTTCTATTTTCTCATTTTTCATAATTGGAAAGTTTCCTTCTACTATCTCATCCACAATTGCTCCATGCTTTCCTTGCTCCCCTCCTGGTCTAGAATTCCAGCCACACATATATTGTTCCTTTCAGTGTCATCCCACATGATTCTAATATTTTCCAGCTTGCTGACTCTCTGTTCCATTTTTTCTGTTCTCCTTTACACCCCTCACCATTTTGGAAACTTCTTTTATTTCTGTCTTGATACTCTGTATTATATTTTCATACATTTCTGTTATTTCTAGTATTCTGTTGGTTATTCCCTCTCTATCTTCTGATGGTTTAAAAAATTTTATATCTCTTTTTCATGGCTTTCTTTCTTCCATCATTTGAATCTCTTCAGTCGTTGTTCATTTTCCTCCACATCAATATATTTCTTCTGCCCACCCCCCCTTCATTGGGTCTGTAATATTATCTGCTTCTTTTTTTAAAATTTTTTTGTGTGTGTACCGTAAAATCAGATCTGACTGATACAGGAGGAGATTGCTCCTCCTTCTCCAGCAGAGCATCTGGTGGATTTGAACCGCGTACCTCTGAGATTGATTATCTGCTTCTTAAGGAAGAGGCTTGTTTTGTTTTTTTACAATATGGGAAACTGCTTGCTGCTTTCTTGACATTATGTAAAGTTCTTCTTGGTATGTGTTAGGCCATTTTTGTTGTGGCTACATTGGTTGTCAATTGTTCTTTATTGTTATGATGCTGTTGATTAGTTGCATTTTTAAAGTATTCCTTTCACAGGGAAGGGTAACTCAACTGTACCAGAAGTCCTTTCTGATCCTGTACAGGGAGAAAGATTGCCTTTTCTAATGTTCTTCAAGTCCTTTCTTTTTTTTTTTTATTAATTTTAATGAACATTTACAGAGATTTTGGATTTTCATTCATTCATTGTTGCACTTTTCTCCCTGCCACACCTCCCCCCGCCCCCAGTTTGCTCTTCTCTTTGAAAAGTAAAAGAAAAATTCCTTCATGGCTATACAATCCTCACCCCCCCCCCCCCCCCAGTATACTCAGCTAGGCAACCTTCATTCTATACTCTTGTGATAACCATAATACCCTATCATATATCTCTTTTTACCTGTTCTCTATTGGAATCTCACCTGACTGTGGTCCACCTCTCCTAAAGTCTGTTATTGTCCTCGGTGGTCCACAGCACAGTCAGTGACCAGATGCCTCTCACTATTTTGAAGTTTTAAGCAAAACTATTGTTCAGTTTGAAGAAGACTTCAGGAGATAACTTTTGGTTTATGTTTGAAGATTACCTCAGGGTGATAGTTTCAGGGGTTTATGGTGGTAAACTCAGGTGTGTTGGAGATGATGAGAATGGCACAGGATAAGACAGAATTCAGATTGAGTTCATGGTTTATGGGATTGCTATGAGTTGTGGCCAACTCCATAGCACTGAACAACAATTTAACTATCTTCCTTTATTTCAAAAAGTTTATGAGAATATTTTTATTGAGATTTTAATGAAAGTTTATAGAGAACTTAGATTTCCATTCTTTAATTGTTGCACATTTTTCTCCCTGCCCCCACCCCCAGTTAGCTTTTCTCTTTGAAAAAAAAATTATTTCATTATTGTACAATTCCCCACCCCACCCTGGTCCACTTTACTATACAGCTCTTATTATGGACTGTTATCATGCAAATAATACCTGATAATATATTCCTTTAAAGCAGTTTTGTCCCTCATCTGTTTCCATGGATGCCCCTGGAGGACATTATACTAAGTGAAATATCTCAGTCACAAAAGGACAGATATTGCGTAGTGCCATTATTGTAAAATGAGGCTAACATCAGGGTTAGGAGGAGACTGAGAAAGAGGGAATAAATAATGTATATTCTATTGAAACAGATGAGGGAGTCTTATCCCTGACAAGAGTCTCGAATGAAGGCTACATAATGGAGTGGACTGGGGAGGGGGAAGGGAGCAGGAATTGTGGGGATTGTATAACAATGAAAGAATTCTTTTACTTTTCAAAGAGAAGAGGGGACAGGGGTGGAAGGGGTGGGCAGAAAGAAAAATCCAACATGGAATGAATGGAAATCCAAAGTCTCTGTAAAAGTTCATTAAAACTGATAATAAAAAAATAAATAAATCAAAAGAAAAACAATTTAAAAAACCAAAACAAAAAACATCAAAGACTACTGTCCCTACTGGCTGCATGTGCAAAATATGTAAGATAGTCTCAAAATCCTTGCTTCCAAGGAGCAGCTTGGTTTCACCCTCCCTAGGACAGATCTATTCGTTCTCTTGATAGTCCATAATATGTTCGATACTCTTCTCCAGTTCCACAATTCAAAGGCATCAATTATTATTCTGTCATCCTTGGTCAGTGCTTAGCTCTCTGATGTATAGGAAGTAATTGTGAAGATTATGGCCTGGATCAGGCATACCTTAGTTTCTAGACTGCCATTGTTGCTTCTTAGCACTCTGGAGAGGTCCCTGACAGCAGATTTTCCCAATGTAACTTATCTTTTGATTTCCTGACTGCTGGTGCCAAGAGTATTGATTGTGGAACCGAGCAGGCTGAAATGGTTAACAATCTCAATCTCTTCTCCATCTATCATGATGGTGCCAATTGGACCAGTGGTGAGAATCTTTATTTTCTTGATGTTAAGCTTCAATCCATATTGAAGACTTCAATCCTTGACCCTCTGCAGTAGTAGTATTAATAATTAAGCTAATCATATTTATTAGTCAGTTATTATGTAACCTTCATCAATATCTGCTGCCTAATTTCTATCTATATAAACAGATGCTCAATGCTGCCTAAGTAATGACTCCAAGGAAAGTATGCTTTAACCTTCTAGAAAGCAATGTTTGTATTAGAATCAATGAGAACAGAACATGAACAATAATGACAGAAGAGTAGAAAAAATGAGCAGTTGTGTATAAATATTGACCAATAAGAAGTGTAAACATATGGGTAAAAGTGATTAATCATTCTCTTGTGTTTCCTCTTCTATTTCAGGACCTAAAGGCTCCTTCTCTCTCTCACTGACCTTCACTTCCCAACTAGCCCCTGATCCTTCCCTGATCATCTACTCCATTTTCCCCAACAGGGGTGTAATAGCTGACAAAACTCAGTTCTCAGTGGAAATGTGTTTTGACAATCAGGTAAAGTGGCAACTGAGGAGGGAAGTAAAAAGCTGGGCATAAAGAAAAATCTTGTGTGTTGGGGGTGTGGACAAGGTAGGGACAAGAAATCAGAAGATTATATTGAATTTGGGTGTTGTGTCTTTAAAATCATTGAAATGGACAACTTTGCTATTTCTTCTTTTTAAAATAGTTAAGCCAAGTCATCATATGTTCTATATAGTTAGTTATACCACATTCTCTTTCCTACCATTGGTCTTCTAAAATTTTGTTATTGTTTTGCTGTGCTTATTTTCTTTAACTTTATCATAAGGTACTAGTCCTAAGGAATTAAATCTTACTGGGGAAAAAGGTTCTAAGAAATGAGGAGATGGCCTTGACACAATAAATGGGATATGCTGGTTGACTATACAAATTATATTTTCCCATCTCTCCAGGCAAATCTGATCTCTAAGTTATACCTTTCTGGTGCTTGCTTCAGCAGCACATATACTAAAATTCGAATGATACAGAGATTAGCATGGCCCCTGCACAAGGATGCCACACAAATTTGTGAAGCGTTCCATATTAAAAAAAAAAAGTTATACCTTTCTCTTACCCAGGTGTCTCTTGGCTTCCGACCTGCTCAGCAGCTTCCAGGAGCAGATGTGGAACTAGAGCTACAGGCAGATCCAGGGTCTCTGTGTGCAGTGCGGGCTGTGGATGAGAGTGTCTTACTACTTAGACCAGAGCTGGAGTTAAGCAACACCTCTGTGAGTAACTTGCAGATGGGAAATAGAAAGCTGACAGAGATCATTAGACCACAGATGAAATAAAAGAAAGATCACAGGAAGTAGTAGGGACTATCTCAGGGAAACATCATAAAGTGGCAGAAGAACCAGTGTTGAAGTCAAGACAGAAATAAATGAATGGTGTGAGAACACAGTTCATACGAAAGTAGAGATAATTTAAAAATATGAAGTAGGTAATATGGATTGAAGCTCACTATCAAGAAAACAAAGATTCTCACCACTGGGCCAATTGGCAGCATCAGTATGGATGGTGAAGAGATTGAGATAGTTAACAGTTTTAGTTTGCTTGGCTCCACAGTCAACACTCTTGGTAGCAGCAGCCAGGAAATAAGGAGACAAATTGCACTGGGAAAGTCAGTTGTGAGGGACCTCTCAAGAGTACTGAAGTGCAACGATGTCAGGCTGGAGACTAAGGTGTGCCTGATCCAGGCTATAGTCTTTGCTATGCATTGAAGAGTTGGATAGTTAATAGGGATGATAGAAAGAGAATTGATGCCTTTGAGTTGTGGTGCTGGAGGAGAGTGTTGAATATACCACAGACTGCTAGGAGAATAAACAGTTTTGTCCTGGAGATGGTGAAGCCAGAATGTTCCCTGGAGTCAAGGATTCTGAAGCTTCGTCTGACATACTTGGGGCATGTTGCAAGGAGGGACTGGTCCTTGGAGAGGGACATCATGTTTGGGAGAGTGGAGGGACAGCACAGGAGAGGAAGACCCTTGATGAGATAGATCGATTCTGTGAATGGAGTGGTGGGAATGAATGTGGTTGAGACAGTAAGGTTGGCACAGGATAGAACGGCGTTTATGGCTCTTGTACTATATCGCAAATGACTCAATGGCACATAACGACGACAACAATAAAAATGAAAGACCATGAAGAAAAGCAAAGTGGCAGTTAAAATTTAAGAGGTAGGGAAGGTAGCTTTGGTAGAATAAATAGAGGAAGGACATTCAAGTAATGAAGACAGGTAATACAGAATAGCGGACTGTGGCATTAGAATCTAAGAGATGTTTTGCCCACTGATTTCATGGTATATAAAAATTGTATTTTTTTTTCTCTCCTCTCATCTCAGGTCTATGGGATGTTCCCATTCTGGTATGGTTACTACCCATATCAGGTTGCTGAATATGATGAATGTCCAGCATCTGGTCCATGGGACTTCCCTCAACCCCTCATTGACCCTGTGCCTGAAGCTCGTTGGAGCAAGCATTCTATTATCAGGAGACCCTGGTTCTCTCAAGATGTTGACCTTTTCAGCTTTTTCCAGGTACTCAGAGTGTTCTTACAGAGACAATGAAGGAAAAGAAAGCCCATACTTAAAGCAGAGATACTTGTAGGCATTGACAAGAACTAATTCTTAAAAGATGCTCCTGACATATAAGGTAGCCTCTCTTGGTTCTTGTGCTTCTTTAAGAAGCTGCTCAATTTTGTTGAAGAAAAAAGCCTTGTGAGACACTACAAACCTAGCTCCTCCCCCCATTCCCACCCCCACCCCTTGCTCTGGGATGCCATAACCTATGTTTCTGATCCCATAATTTTCATGACATCAGTTAAGGAAAAATTAAAAAAAGGGGGGGGGGAAGAAGATAGATAAGAAGCCTCTTATTCTTGTAAAAATACTTTGTACCTTTTTTATGAGCAGATGTTAGGGACCAGGAAGTCTGTAAAGTCAAGGATTGTGTCTTGTTCATCTTTATGGTATCACTAATGACTGACTATTCCTAATGCTGAATATGTTTCTTTTGAATTGAATTAGCTGATATGGTCCCTGCCCTCGGAAACTTCAGAGTAAGCCAAACAATAAGGATGCAAAGAAAAGTATTTGGAAGAAAAATTAATGGTTATTTAATGAAATAAGTTTAATTGAAAGCCTAGCTGGAAGTGAACAAAATCTTGGAGGCTGAGTGCTAATACCTACTAGTCTTACTATTAATAAGAAAATTTTTTTTCTCAGATCAATGTTTTGATGGTGGGATGGTGTTAGCTTTCATGGTAGAAGAGGAGACCACATGACGTTTTACTTTCTGTTATCAGGGGGTGGGCCTGAAAATACTGTCTAATGCCAAGATCAAGAAGCCAGTTGATTGCAGTCGTGGCTCTCCAAAATACGCCACTGCATTGAATGGAGGTAAGCTACATCTATGGTTTATGTATTCACTGAGATATTGAAGTCATAGAGCTCTGAAAATTCTCTCATGTTTCTTACAGTGAACCTGTAAGTTTAGGATGATAATGGATTATGGGTCACAGAGTCAGGTTGATTTCCAAAGGTCTCTCTCTGAGGAGGGTTTCTGAAGCTTGAAGCCCTTATCTATTCTTTTCCTGGCCAGTCTTCTCCTTCACTTCCACAGTGGCTTTTGCCACTCAGTAGTTCTTCTTCCATGTTACCTGTAGAACCCATGTTCCTCTGACATTCTTGTTAATGGTCTTTCTATCTCTATTCATCCCAGAATTGAGATCTCTTTCCCAAAAGACTTTTTCTCTTGATTTCTTCAGCAAGTGAAACTACTCGTCATGAGGGTTTTTCACCATTGTCTTCACCACTTCAGTCAGGGGACTCGCAAGTCCGTCAGTACTTCCCAGAGACTTGGATATGGGATCTCTTTCCTATTGGGTAAGTGGTACCTTGAATGCACAGCACCATTATACTATGCGGAGTCATGAGAGAACTCAGAATCAGATCATTTCTAATGAATCCAAGTTCCAAGACAGGAAGTTAAATGCAGTGTGAGGATTCTTTTCTTCCCTGAAAATTTTAATTCATTTTTAAAATTAATTTTAATGAAAGTTTACAGAAACATTAGATTTTCAGTCATTCGTCATTGCACTTTTCTCCCTGCCCACTCCTCCCCACCCCCAATTTGTTCTTTACTTTGAAAAGTAAAAGAAAAATTTTTTCATTGTTATACAATCCCTTACCCCAAGTCCACTTCACTATGCTGCCTTCATTCTGGACTTCTGTCATGACAATAATACCTAATGATATATCCCTTTTAAACAGTTATCTCCTTTATCTGTTTCAGTGCAGTATACATTATTTATCCCCTCTTTTTCATTCTCCCCCAACCCTTATGTCAGTCCGCTTTTATAACAATGGCATTATTCAGTATTTGTCTTTTTTGGGACTGAGATATTTCACTTATAGCATAATGTCCTCCAGGGTCACCCATTTTGTATAATATTTCTTGAGTTCCTTGTTTTTCAATGCAGCATAGTATTTCATTGCGTGAATATACCACAACTTCTCTATCCATTAGTTTGTTGATGGGCAATTGGGTTGTTTCTAACTCTTTGCTATTGTAATCAAAGCCACAATAAACACAGTAAGTCTTCCCTGCATTTTTATACTGTTAGAGACAGTCATTTAAAACAAATCCACACTTCACAATCACTAAAATGGCTGTTATTGGTAGGGCAGAAGAAAGGAAAAAAGGAAAAAGAAAGAAAAGTATTGACAAACATGAATAAATTGAAATCCCTAGCTATTTTTAGTAAGTTTATAAAATGATGCAACAATTGTGGAAAACAGTTTGGCAGTTCCTCAAAGAATTAAACATAAAATTGCCATATGGTCCAGTAATTTCACTCCTGGGCACACACCCAAAAGAATTGAAAGTAAGAATGTAAATAGATTCTTCTCCATCAATGTTCATTTCAGCCTCACTTACTATAGCCAAAAAGTGGAAACAACCCAGATGTCCATCGACATGTGAATGGATAAAATGTGGTACATACCACAGTGGGACATCACTTAGCCATAAAGCGACATGAGGTCCTGGTACATGTTACCACATAGATGGGGCTTGAAAACATTATACAAAAAACCAAATGTCGTGTGATTATATTTATGTAAAATTTGTAATAGCAAATGTATAGAGACTAATTTATTGGTAGTTACAAGGGGCAGGATTGAGGCAGAAAGGGGATTCTTTGCTTAACAGACCCTGAACTTTTTGTTAAGTGGTAGAAGAATTTGAGAATTGTTAATGGTGATGGTTGAATAACATGATGCATGTAATCAATGTCACTAAATTGTACATATGAAAAAATGATTTAGAAAATGTTTATCTTTCTATCTATCTATCTATCTATCTATCTATCTATCTATCTATCTATCTATCTATCTACCTATCTATCATCTATCTTATGTTTGTAACATTTATATTTGTCAAATATATGTATATTTACCACAATAAATGAACATTCTCACAGTGGACACAGTATGTTCAGAGGGCATTAAGTTCTCTTTCAGATGTGATTTACATGCAACCCCACTCCCATCCCTTACCCCACCCCACACACTTTCTCCTTCCCACATTTACTCCATCACTCCATGTCCCCATAATTTTACGTTCTCAAGATCCACACACTAAAACTCACTGATTGCTGCAGTTAGGTTTCCTTTTCACTTTTTTCCACACAACAAATTAACTTTTGAAGTAATTCAGTCACAAAAGGATAAATATTGTATGAATCCCTTTTGATGAAATATCTAGAATGGACTGGTGTCCAGAGACCAGATTTTATTAGTAGTTACCCAGGGGTGGTTGGGAAGGAAGGTGGAAGAAAGACATAATACATAGAGGACACTGAGGTTCTGTTAAGGAGAGTGGAAAAAAATGGAGATAATTAATGGTGATGCTTAAGCAACATGATGAACATAATTAATGTCACTGAGTACCTAATTAATGTTGTTGTTGTTGTTGTTATGTGCTGTCGAGTCGCTTGCGACCTAATTAATGTACAGGTGAAGATTATAAAATGACAAATGTCTTGTTATTGCCTATGTATTTCCAACAATAAAAAAAATAAATGAGGAAAGTAATATTTCTACAGGTGAACTTTATGACATAATTCACAGATGTCCTGCCTGTCCTCATCTCTCTCCACCTTGCTTGGGTTTTTGTGATCCCACAGGAACTCTGGAAAGGAGGCTGTCCATGTCACAGTTCCTGATACCATCACTGAGTGGAAGGCCATGTCTTTCTGCATCTCCCAATCCAGAAGCTTTGGTCTCTCACCCACAGTTGGATTAACTGCCTTCAAGCCATTTTTTGTTGATCTGACTCTCCCTTACTCAGTAGTTCGTGGAGAATCCTTTCGTCTTACTGCCACCATCTTCAATTATCTAAAGGACTGCATCAGGGTGAGAGCTGGGAGTACAGGGCACAGCACTAGAACCACAGCCCCCTCCCCACAAGCTGTTTAATTAGAACAGTCTTGATTTTTCTCAGAAAAGTCATCGGAAACCATCCTTGCATTTCCTTGAGCCTCTGTGATCAACTTTGCTCATACCAGTCTCTTAAACATTGTCTTCAGGTTCAAACCAACCTAGCTAAATCAAACGAATACCAGGTGCAATCACAGGCAGATTCTCAGGCCTCCAGTTGTCTCTGTGCTGATGAAGCAAAAACCCATCACTGGAATATCACAGCTCTCAAACTGGGTAAGAGAAGGAAGTGGGAGGTGGGCAAGGCAAGTGGGAGAAATCTCATTGAGTCACCATGAGTTGGGTTGCTTCCTGTCTTAAGTGTTAGAAACACTAGTCCAGAATAGAAAAGACTCCGTTGGTATTTTTGGTGATACAGCTAATACGTCCTTTCCTCCTCTCTTGCCTCAGGACATATAAACTTTACAATTAGTACAGAGATTCTGGACAGCAATGAACTCTGTGGAGGGAAGAAGGGGTTTGTTCCAGACAAGGGCCGAAGCGATACACTCATCAAGCCAGTTCTGGTCAAGGTGAGTTTTCTACAGGTCTTACTTCTGACATAGACATAGGAACCAATCCACCATTTGCAGTTTCTAACCCATTAGTCTCTCACAACAGTCTTCCAACTCTAATTAGGTAATGACTTTCTTCTTTGCTGGCTGCTTCTACCCTTAACCACTTGCTTAGCCCTTACCTATGGTTTATGAAAGTGACTACCATAGTGCCTGACATATTATAGACACTCAAGGAATGTTTGTTTCACTTTTTAAAATCCTTAACTTCATCATTAACTCATTTTTAAAAAAAATCCAATATGATCACCATTATTAATCTTTCTTCCTCCAGGTTTCCTAGCTCAGAAAAAGTTTTACTGAGAAGTCCATCCCTAGGTTGAAAATATAGCTCTGGGGGAATAATTTCTTTCCTCCATTTCCTTTTCCCTTTCTATTCCCTAATTTCCCCTTGCTGTGACATTCATCTTTGCTGTTTTCACTTGGGTTTTATGTCTCTTCGTGGCAGCCTGAAGGAGTCCTTGTGGAGAAAACTCACAGCTCACTTCTGTGCCCAAAAGGTGAGTTGAGTTGGACGATGTTGGTGGTGAGACTCTTAGGTACCAGGAGATTCTTACAGGCAAAAGTAAGAGTGTATGGAATATGGAAGGATGAGGGAGCATTGGGGTGCCATCTCTCATGGGGCCAGTTAAGTAACACGGAAGATGAAGAAGAGAAAACTCACAGGAGAACTGTAACTCTCTTTGAAATTTCTTTTCAACAAAGATATCTATGAATAGGTAAGACCAATCTGCCTCCATATCACAGAAAGCTCTGGAATATGGGAAGTTGTTCTGTGTTTTGGAACCTAGAAAACCCATTATTTTTGTTTCCATTTTCTCACAGGAAAGGTGGTTTCAGAATCCATCTCCCTGGAGCTTCCTGTTGATGTTGTCCCTGATTCAACCAAGGCATATATTACTGTTCTGGGTAAGGAGTGAGAGACCAGCAAGAATCAATTAAGACCGACGCTGCTGAAGTGTGAAGTGGTTTTGGCATAAAGTTACAGTAGATTTCAAGCAATGAAAGAAGAATTTCTTTTATATTGTGGGGAAATATAAAACATAGGTAACAGTGAAAATGGTATTAGATGTATAGTCCCACTGGAGGGTCAGCTATGGGTCACTTCTGACTCGATGGTACTCAACAACAACATCGTTAAACACAGAAAGCTTTGGTGGTATAGTCCATAGTGAATTGTACTGCTAACCAAAAGTCCCAATGCTAACCACGTGTTCAGTGATTCAAATCCACTAACAGTTCCACGGGTAAAATGTGACCCTTTCCTTCCATTGATTTAATGTCAGAAACCTGATATCGTTGTTGTGTGCTTTCAAGGTGGAATGACTCGTAACTGATCCTCTAAAGGGTTTTCAGAAGCTATATATTGCATGAGAGGAGATTGTCCATCTTTCTCCTGCAAGGCGGCTGGTATGAAGCATGTGTTTTTGCATAGCAGTGCAACTCCTTATCACCTTAGGCCACCAGAGCTCCCCCAGAAACGTGATAGAGGGTCACCATTAGTTAGAAACTACAGGATAGCATTGAGCAAGTGAATGAGTAGTTAAATATAGGAAACAGTCTAGGCAGGAAGAAATTAAAGTTAATTAAAGTTTGATGCAGACTCTGCCTTGATCTGCGCGTGGGCTTCTGGGTCAGGGGGACTGTTTGGTGGTGGTGGGGAAGCTGATTCCCCGGCTCCTGTGCCTCCTTGCTCTCCCTGAACTTCTTTCCCATGTAGTGCTCTGCCTCCCAGCCTTGCCCAAGGATTACAGACTGGGCCTTGATCCGTGCATGAACTTCTAGGTCAGGGTACCTGTTTGGTTGTGGAAGACTCATCAACAATCTGTATTATGCAGATGATACAACCCTGCTTGCTGAAACTGAGGAAGACCTGAAGTATTTGCTGTGGAAGGTCAGGGACTACAACCTTCAGTATGGATTGAGGCTCAATATCAAGAAAACAAAGAGTCTCACCACTGGGCCAACTGGCAGCATCAGGATGTATGGTGAAGAGACTGAGATTATTCACAGCTTTAGCTTGCTTGGCTCCACAATGAGCAGCCAGGAAATTAAAAGGTGTACTATGATGGAAAAGTCTGTGGTTAGAGACCCCTCTGAAGTACTGAAGAGCAACAATGTCAATCTGGAGACTAAGGTGCACCTGGTCCAGGCCATAGTCTTTGCAATTACTTGTTATGCATCAGAAAGCTGGACAATGACTAGGGATAATAGAAGAAGAATTGATGCCTCTGAGCTGTGGTGTTGGAAAAGAGTATTGAAGATATCATAGACTTCTTAAAGAACAAACAGGTTTGTCCTGGTGAGGGTGAAGCCAGACTGCTCCTTGGAGGCAAGGATTCTGAAGCTTCGTTTGACATACTTTGGACAAGTTACAAGGAGAGACCAGTCCTTGGAGAGGGACATCATGCTTGGGAGGGTGGAGGTACAGTGCAGGAGAGGAAGACCCTTGATGAGATGGACTGATTCCGTGACTGGTGTAATGGGGATAGGCGTGTCAAAGACAATGAGATTGGCACAGGATAGAGCAGGGTTTAGGGCTGTTGTACAGGGGGTCATTATCAGTTGCAAGCTACTCGATGGCGCATAACAGTAACAACAACAAAGCTTTTATAACAATAATAAAACAATAAAATTGACTTAAGATAGAGCAGGGTTCAGAGCTGTTGTACATAGGGTTGCTATGAGTCAGAGTCGACTCAATGGCACGTAACAACAAAGTTTGATGTATATTTAGGTTTAGGTGGTCTAGAAATTGGACAATACCAAAGATTTGCAGAAGCTATTTTTAAAAGTAGAAACTTCCATTTTTTAAGTATTTTAAGTTTAAGGAAGATATAACTATGTTTAGATAGGCAGGCTATTTAACGACTGTGCACAAAGAAGAGAGTGAATAGAAAAGTATATAATTGAAATTCATATTAAACTGGATTACGGACCCAGCTTTACTATTTCTAGCCAGTAACACTGAGCAGATTATTTAATAGATAATTTTTTCCCCTTTTATTGTGGTTTGGGTGAAAGTTTATGGAGTATATTACTTTCCCATTCAATAAGTTATATACATAATCCACTCAACGTAACAACTATTTTTCTTTTTCCTAGGGCTCCCTATTTCCAATCATACTTCTTACTCCTTCTGCCTTCTGACCTTTATTCTTGGGTAAATGCTGCCTTTCTGTTCTTGTGTAGTTGGTTGTTTAAAGAGTATGATCTTCATGGGTGATAATGTTCACTTTATGGGCCTGTTATTTAACAATTCTGATCCTTTTTCCTCCTTCTGTAAGATTTGATAATAATCTAGCTCTCAGAATTAGTGTGAAAATTGAATATGTGCTCCGCACAATATCTAGTTGTTGTTATGTGCCATGGTGTTGTAAAAAGGTCACAACTGGTTTTCAGAGGCTGTAAATCACATGGGAGGAGATTGCTCATCTTTATACCATAAAGAAACTGGTAGATTTGAACCACTTGCCTTTGGGTTGACAGCACAAAGTCTTCCCACTCAGCCATTAGAGTACCTTAGCAGGAGATTTAAAAATGTTAGGTTCTTTAATTCATTTATTCATTTTTTTGTTCTTTCTTCCTTTTTTCTTAATGACTGAAATGCAGATATCACTGAATTGCTTATGTTAGGTTTACTGGCTTATAAATTGATTGGAAAGGGCTATAAACATAACTTGTAAATGATATTAGGACTGTGCATATTTGGAAGGAATTTGGTGATTTGGAAAGTGATATTTTTCTATGTAGTGAAGTACTTACACATAAATCTTCCAGCTTTTATTATATCATTCATCAGTTTCAGCGACACATCTGAAATATTCCCTTAGGTGGTAATTTTCTGAGTAATGGAGTCTGAGTTGTACAGTCAGTTTTGTTGTTTTTTATAGGATGTCAAGATGACTCCTAGCAACTCTATGAATGACTTGGCCTATCTGTCACTAACCTCACAATTTCTGCCATGGTTAAGCTAATTTTTATATGTGTTAATCCATCTTGTTGAGGGTCTTCCTTTCTTTCTCTGACCCACCACCCTTTCCCGGTATGATGAATTTATCTCCGAGCTTGTTATTTTGAACTGATTCTCCAGTGAGTTTTCAGAGTCAGAGGTTTTAAAATATCAGAGAAGAAGTGTGCCCATCTTTCCCACACATAGGAGCTGGTGTATTCAAACCATGTACCTTTGGCTTGGCAATGAAATTTCTTACCACTAAACTACCAGAGATCTCTATATATTGTCTCATATACTTTTGACATGTTTTGTGAAGGCCTAGTCCATGGGAAAAAGACAACATTCTTGGATAGCTAAAATACATGCTTGTTGAATGAATGATTTAAAAAAAAAATCTTAATGATTTTTTTCCTTTTCTCTATTTCTCTCTCTTTCTCCCCTCCCCCCACCTTGGATCCTAGGGGACATTATGGGCACAGCTCTGCAAAACCTAGACAATCTGGTGCAGATGCCAAGTGGCTGTGGGGAACAGAATATGGTCATGTTTGCCCCCATCATCTATGTTTTGCAGTACCTGGAGAAGGCAGGGCTGCTGACTGAGGAAATCAAGTCCCGGGCAGTAGGTTTCCTGGAGAAAGGTAAGTTGGGAGAGAGAGAGAGAGAGGGAGAGAAAGAGAGAGAGAGAGAGAGATATCCTACAATGTTCAGATTCTTGAAGGGAATAAGGGCGTGGGAATGTGTTTTGAAGTTGTCACTGTGATCTAAAAACCACATCTGGCTTTCCAGGGTACCAGACAGAGCTGACGTACAAACACAGTAATGGTTCATACAGTGCCTTTGGGGAGCAGGATGAAAATGGAAACACATGGTAATATTGACTATTTCCAGATGAGTCCTCCTGATATACCAGAACACAATCTCTAAACCATCTAGAATTCTTCCCCCCTCTCCCTTTAACCCCATTCCTTCTTAAACTCAGTTCTCCAGCTTTCACATGTTTTTGTTATATACTGTTGGAACCAACTCCTAGCTGATCTTCCAGAGACTTTTCAGAGGCTGTAAATGGCACTGGAAGAGATTTCCCATCTCTCTCCCATGGAGTGGTTGGTGAATTCAAACTGCCTCCATTAGGTTTAGCAGTGTCACTACTCATCCACTAAACCACTTGAACTTGCTCTCCACACTCCTAGTATGGCCTCTTTCAGTCTCTCATATGATTGAGTCCCTCTTCTTTCTCTAGTTTTTGTCTCCACTAATGCCTATTAAAATGTCCTTTTTCTATGCATCTTCTGGCATTATATTTTCTCAACTCTTCTTCTTTAACTCTACACTGTAATAAGCTATAGAACCTTTGTACCCACCAGGAAGTCTCCTCCAAGCCTTTTCCTTCTTCGTCCATATAGGTTGACAGCCTTTGTCACCAAATGCTTTGCCCAGGCTCAGAAATTCATCTTCATTGATGACAAGAACATCCAGGATGCTCTCAAGTGGGTGGCAGGAAACCAGCTCCCTAGCGGATGCTATGCCAACGTAGGAAAGCTCTTACACACGTCTATGAAGGTGAGGGGCTGACCATGGCCCTGTAGACGTCTTACTATGTCTGAAAGTCATTTGCCTCCCCAACTGCATAGTGTCCCTCAAACTGTGATCTGGGCATCAGTGTTCTTCAAATCTCAGTTCTGTCCCTGAGGGGCCTTGACCATTGTACTTTACCATCTCAGCTACAATGTCCACATCTGTGAAATGAGAATATGGATTAGAACTTGGATCTCAAAGTATGATATCCCAGGTCGGCGGCATGAACATCATCTGGGAAGTTGTTTGAAATGATAGCCCCACTCTGATCTAATCAGTGAGAAGCTCTGGGGGTATGGGCAAGAAACCTGTGTTCTAACAAGCCTCACAGATGCTGATGCTTGCTGAGATTGGGAAACTAGTGGGTGAGAAGCTCTCTTGGCTTTTTATCATCTCCCCAAATCTGGAGTGTAATCTGAATAAACTATTTTCTCTTGTGGAGATGAATAGACCAGTCTTTTATAATGCTACCTATGATAAAGCTAACTTATAGGGATTTCCTCTGTGTCAGGAACTGTTCTAACCACTATATAATTATTAAATTTATTATTATTAATATTAATATTATTATTATATCCCCACAACTGCTTATAATAAATCAGTATCACATTATTAATTTCATTTGGCAGAAGTAAAACCAAAACACTGAGAATAAATGTCTAAATTTCAAGGGTACTGCTAATGAATAATAGAACTACAATTTGAACCATGACTCCATGAGCACAACTCTCATCCCTTCACTACATGGCCACTTGCTCTTAATTGGTATTTAGATGGCTCTGACTAATGATAATCTGATGTCTAACTGAAGAAAAAGTACAGGTAGGATGCGCCTAAGAAGCAAGGATGATAAAACTTAATGTTTCTTACTTTAGACATGTTATCGAGAGGGACTAGGCCCTGAAAAGTATCATACTTGGTAGAACAGAGGGCCAGTAAAAAAGTAGAAGACCCAAATGAGATAGACTGACACAGTGACTACAACAATGGGCTTGACCATAGCAATGACTATGAAGATGGCATAGAACCAAGTAGCATTTTCTCCCAGTATGTATAAAGTCACTATGTATCATAACAAAGTCAAAGGCACCTACCAACAATAATATTTCTTACGTAGATTTTCTCCTATATGCCCTAAAGAATACTCTTCCCTAGACACTGTGAAGTAGACTAGAACAAAACTTGTCAAGAACAAACTCCTGGAAGTTTTTCCTGCCCCTTTGTGGTGTAGTCAAACTTAGTGTTTAGTGCTTAAGTTCCAGAGTTCAATCCTTAAATTCAAATCCCAGTCCTACTCCATACTTGTTAGGTAATTTTGAACACAGTCTTTTTTAAAAAAATTGTATTTTGCCAGCAGTAAAATGAGGGCCATAATTTAGGTATTTTTAAAACTTGTAAAGATCTTTATGTGGAAAATATTAAGTACAGAAGGGTTTGTTTGTCGAATTTCTCCCTGGAGAAGAACTTGAGCCTGTGTTCCCTACAGAGAGGTCCATTTGAAGATCGCTAGTTTGAATGACCTGATAGAGATATTCTGTTTCCTTTTGTTTACTCCTCATCTTTACAAACCACTTCTCTTAGGTTCCCTAAGTACCTACTCAGAATTAAACTCTATTATAGGCTACTATACAAGGCTGTACACATACTAAATTTCCACCTTTAGTGCTGGTGAGTTGTGGCAGCATCTAACCTATGGAAAGAGTCACTTTTTAAAAAGATTCATTTACTCAAAGAGTGAGCCTTTTTTGTCCTGACTTCCACTTCCTTGATTCCTTCTAGGGTGGTGTTGATGATGAGATCTCATTGACTGCATACATCACAGCTGCATTGCTGGAGATGGGAAAGACCAGAGATGTGAGTTTTTATAGTTTCTCTTGTTATACCTGTTCCTAGAGAAACTTTCCTCTATTTGTTCAATTCATCTTTTAATCAGGAGAAAGTTATTATTATGATTTTTCTATTTCTGTTTTATACCTTCTTCATACCTATATGTGCTTATTCATCTTCACTTTTCAGGACTCAATGGTGAGTCAAGGTCTGCAGTGTCTCAAGAATTCTGTTACCTCCACAACCAATCTTTATACGCAGGCTCTCCTAGCTTATACTTTCTCCTTGGCTAAGGAAATGGACATCAGGAACAATCTTCTCAAAAAATTAGATCAACAGGCTATCATCTCAGGTATGTTAATCATATTAGAAGTCCTTCAGAAATTGTAAAAAGTATGCTATGTTTTATGTGTAATTTCTCTTCATCTCCTTAGTTCCACATATTTTCAAGTCAATATTCATTGTGGTAGAATTTGGTAAGTCATAAAAATCATCATTGAGAACTTTGAAGGAAAGTTCATGCAAGTCCCCACTGGTGGATAACTTTAACATGAGAAACAAAGTGGTAGAAGATAGTTATAAAATATATTTGGATTGCAGTAGAGTCACATTTATCATTATTATTATTACAAACAGCGTGTGTGTACCGTCAAACCAGATCTGACTGGTACAGGAGGAGATTGTCCCTCCTTCTCCAGCACAGCATCTAGTGGGTTCGAACTGCACACCTCTGGGATGGCAGTGAAGCTTCTTGCCACTTTTTGAGAGGACTTTTGAAACTCTTTCCAATACCAAGGTGTTAAAATGGTTAGCACAGTCAGCTGCTAACCAAAAGGCTGGAGGTTTGAGTTCTTCCAGAGGTACTTCAGAAGGAAGGTCTGTTGGAAGGGATTTAGGTCAATTGGCAAAACACTTCATAAAGGTAGTGTGCCTTAGTAAGTTGGAAATAGAAATATCAATTTATCAAGATTCTAGCGGTAGGTATGTCCCAAGGAAATAAGAATGGCAGCACAAACTGGTAAAGCCACACCGTGTTCATAGCAGAATTATTTACAATGGCCAAGAGTTCGAAATAACCCAAGTGCCATAAATTGGCGAATGGCTAAAGAAACTACAGTACATTCACACAAAGAATATTAGGAATCACTGAAAATGGATCAAGAACTTGTAACATGAATTCAACATGGATGTACTTAACATAAATTATGCTAAAAAAATCTCCAAAAACCTAAATTATGCTAAGTGAAATAAGTCAGCTACATAACTATGACATCAGATCATGAATATAAAACGCTCATGAAAGGTTTATACACAGGGTTAACAGGGATGAGAAGGGAGGGAGAGGGGAGCAAAAATTAATAAATAAGTTGAGTGAAGGGAAAGGCAATATACACCATGAGAAAGAAAAAGTTAATGTTCTATATCCTAGCCTAGTGAGTAGCATGTGGCTCTTAAAAGTTTGCAAACAGTCATCTAAGAAGCAGTTATTTGTCTCTTCCTCCCTGGGGTATAGAACAAAGGAAAATGAAAACTCAATGAAGCAGTTATTCCAAAGGACTCATGGTCCACATGAACCACAACCTCCTCTAACCTAAAACCAGAAGAGCTACATGGTACCCAGCTATCACTACTGACCGCTCTAAAATCCCAACAGAAGGTCTCAGTAAGAATGGGTTTTAAGAAAAAGGTAGAACAAAATTTAAAGCCAACCACACACCTCACTCAAAATAAGACTGGAGCTAAGGGTTGGCAAAAGACTAGAGAAACTTCAAGAACTTTCTAACTTGAAATGGAAGATATTCCCAGAGCAGTAATTTGACCCATCTAGCCAAATAACATATGGGTCTATAAAGCAATGTGAAAAATGTGTTCCTCAGAACAATGAACTATACAAGAAGAAAAAAAAAAGACATTTGTCCATTTATCCAAAAAGAGAGGTGAAAAGACAGAGAGGGATAAGAAAATGGGATAACTGGATAGGAGAAACTGAAGGAGGAAATTGGGAGCAGATGGACACATTGCATCAATGTCACAGAAAAATTTCTGTATGAACTGTTGACTAGGAAAATAACATTTATATGTAAACTTTCACCTAAAGAACAATAAAATGTTTTTTAAAAGAAAATATGAAGACAGGCCTTCTATGAGCAAAAAAATCAGGCATTGAAAGAAGCACAGTGGTACTCTGACACACATGGAGTTTCTAAGAGTTGGAATCAACTTGACAACAATCTGTGGGGCTTTGAAATCTCTAAGATCATATCTTAAGATGGGATGAAACTTACAGATTTTTTTAAGGTTCCTTGAAACCTTTTGGGAATATTTAGAGTAATCTTTTACATTCTAGCATATCTTATAAATAAAACATCAATGCATCTTATTTACCTGGCTATATGTTTTAAATTTTATTCCTAAGAAATTTTTATTTATATGAATATTTTGTTGGATTCCCCTTTCAAATGGGCTCTAAAAAATTTTTACCCCTAATATAAAAGCAACTCTAGTCATAAAATGGGCACCTCCGACAACGTATGGAGTATGTATATCCTCACCACTGATTACTGGTTTGATGTGACTATAATTTTTCCAGTATCTTGTTCACGTGTGTCTTCTTAAGCTATTCTGATTAGATTGCCTCCTATGGTTTTTAGTTTTTGATACTTATGCTTAAATAAATGTTTATTTCTATTTCTGCTTATTTCTATTTACTTTTCTTACCGTTATCTGTCAAAATTGGCCTCAAATTTTGGTCTCATATTCAATTTGTTCACCTTCTAACATTTCCTTACCTTACTCTAATATTTCTTCTATGGTTTCTTAGAGTTCATTTACATGTTCTGGCATTTTTATTCTTCTAAAAATGTTTAACCCTTAATTGAGTAAAATAAATACTGAAATATTAACAAAATTCTTTAAGCCAAGGAAATTACCATACACATGAGATTATTTTAAGATGTTTCTATTTTCCTATTTCTGCTCTGGTCTAAATTTATTAATTAATAAGGATAGCTCTCTTGTAATTTTTGAAGATTGGAAAATTCGCAGCTAAACCAAGCTTTGGGGATTTATGTGTGGCTGTTGGTGCATATACACACCTGTATCCATTATATGCATAAAGGACAATAAGCTAATTCTAAGTAACTGTTGTTTCGGTTTTTCTTTTTATTTTTTTAATTGTTTTTTGCCCATGGTTAATTCTTGAATTATACTTCTACTTGCAAAATGAATATGGGAAAATCAGGTCCTTGTCGTTATTCTTTCTCCTTAGGAGAGTCTGTTCACTGGAGCTATCAACCTACTCGGTCCTCAGATGCTGGCTTTTGGTCTAAGCCTGAGGCTGTAGATGTGGAATGTACAGCATATGTACTGTTGGCCCAACTTACGAAGGCCAGCCTCACTCAAGAGGAGATAGCCAAAGCCACCAGTATAGTGGCTTGGTTGGCCAAACAGCGTAATGCCTTTGGGGGCTTCTCTTCCACACAGGTAAATAGCTTATGCTCCTCACTGCTACTTCTCAGATAGGCTTAGATTCTATGTTGAGATAGAGGAAAAGATAATATTCTTATCCTCTAGGCCGAGGATCTTAGAATTCTAGAGCTAGAAATAGCATGTGAAAAATATACAGAAAGATTCATAAAATGGAATCATATGAGCAATATAAATGGTACCAGCTCTATTGAATGCTCTTTCTTTGTAAAGTATGAAGCATTATGCAATCTGTGCTTTACATGTAAGTAGAGCATATAAAATAGCACTAAATTGATGCAGATACAGAAGTAAACAAGAGACCGTATTCTTTCCTTTTTTTTTTTTGAGACCTTATTTCTTATCTTCACAGAGCTTATATTCTGACTCATTCAGAAGTCAGGATATCTGGTAAAGGTATTAAAAATACTAAGTTTAAATATGAGAATTATTTATTAGAAACTTTAAAAAATTATATGCTATAATGTCTCCTTATTTCAGAAATTTCTTGACCAAAGATCGGGAGAGACTTCCTTCTTATTGCATCTTAAATCATTAAAATCCATAAAGAATATTTTTAGAAAGCAGTGGTGGATCCTCATTACAGATGTCACAGTTACTTATTAATAAAAATCATTGACTATTAAAGAGATGATTTATCACATATTGCCCTTTAGCTTTTCAGTTAATGGTAAGGTCCACTCTAATGAATTGTTTCCATATGTACAAGCAATAAAGACCTTCTGATTACATCTCATGAAGGCTAGACAAAAAATGCTTACAGAAGATCATGCTACATAGATTTAACTTGTTCACAGCTTGCCCAAGGTGGATGACTGCTCTTCCTATTTTAAATGTCAGTGATTGTATCAAAATACAATTGTTCTTTTTCATTTGGGATACAAGGAGTGGAGTTCTTTCCTTCCAAAATAATTATTTTACAAAATGTCTAGTGTGGAGACAGTCTCACAATACAGAACAAGTTAGGATAGTTTTTCTCAACTAATTTATTTTTTCTCTCCTCTAGTTATAATTTATGCAAATAATACTTTACAAATAAAATATTAAAATTGTGTGATGCTATACTCATAGTGACAGGCTGTAATTGGCATAGATTATGATGCAGTTAAATAATGTCATAGATATCCAATTTCCATGACTATCAATTTACTGCCATTTCCTTCCTAAATGAAAAAGCTATGAAATAAATAATTGCAGTTAGTTATCTATTTGTTTCTAGCAAAAGAGTAGCCTGTTCTGAAACTAGGTATGATTTCTGAATATGAATATGTTAAATTAGTCAGATGGACTATGGTTATCCAATAATAACTTGGTGAGGGTGATTTTCTATATAATAAAATATGCTTTTATTTCTTTGTCAATTTCTTGAGGGGAACCGAATGTATTTCTCCAGATACTTAGAAGGTGCATCGTCCCAGCCAACTAACAACAACCAGATGTATGGGTTTTACAGGGTTGTTTGAGGTTAGTTCCAGTGGTTAACAAAATGGTAAGCATATGCTTGTTTTGTTTTTCTTCTTTAGGATACTGTAGTTGCTCTCCAAGCTCTTGCCAAATATGCCACCACTGCTTATGTACCATCTGAGGAGGTCAAGCTGACTGTGAAATCTACTCAGAATTTCCAGCATACTTTCAATGTGAAGACTGTCAATCGGTTGATATTTCAGCAGGAGACTTTACCTAATATCCCTGGGATGTATGCTTTGGAAGCCTCTGGCCAGGGCTGTATCTATGTGCAGGTAAGCAAAGTCTGAGGGTGATCTTTGTTTTAGGTGGAATCTGGTACAATCACTATCTAGCTCTCCCAACACTATCCTAATACTGGTTATCTACTTCCCCTTATCAGACGGTGCTGAGATACAACATTATCCCTCCTAAAAATATGGAAACCTTTAGTCTTAGCATAGAAATGGGAAGAACTAAATGTGACCAACGTACTTTACCTCAGACTTTAACTCTTACTATACAAACAAGGTGAGGAATGGGAATAACAGAAAACTGGGGTGTTTGAGGGGGCACTTGGATCACAAGAGCTGGACTGGGATGTGTGTGTGTGTGTGTGTGTGTGTGTGTGTGTGTGTGTAGGATGCAAAATACACTGAGATTATATAAAAAGCTCACATAAATTTGGTTCTTATGGCTCCTCAGTTACGTGGGGAGTCGTAGCTCTTCCAATATGGCCATTGTGGAGGTGAAGATGCTATCTGGGTTCAGTCCGATTGAAGGCACCAAGCAAGTAGTAAGTTATTTCTGTTTTCTTCTTTTGCCTATTCTCTATGGGTCCTATTATTATCATAAAAAAAGCTGATGAAATGGGCATAATGGTTTATATCCATAATTCATGACCATTTCTAAAATGTGGATTGATCCCATGGAATGGAACTTGTAATTGCCTTGGTTCCTTTTCTCTGTTTTCCCCACAGTATAAAATTATTTCCTTAATGGTCACAGAGTTTTGGAAGATTATCCTAAGGGGACAAGGACAACTCTAGCTCTTGTTCTTAGGTATCACCGAGTCAGCTCTGCATCATAAAGACCTCATGCACAACAGAATGAAACCCTTTTCTATATGAGCCTTACAATCCTGTGTGTTCCCTACAGTCTTTGCTGTGCTTAAACCGGTTGTTGCTGTCACTTGTTAATCTATCTTGTTGTAGGTCGTCTTCACTTTTGCTGACACTCTACTTTTCCAAGCATGATGCCATTATCCAGTAAACAGCCCCTTCCTGATAACATGTCCAAAGCTCTCTGACTATCCTTCTTCCAAGACAAATTTTGTTTGTTTGTTTTTTTGACAGTCTGTGGCATATCCAGTATTCTTCATGAACACCATAACTAAGAAGCTTCAATTCTTTCTTTGGTCTTCCTTATTCATTGCTCAACTTTTACATGCATATGAGAGTCTTGAAAATACCATTACTTGGGTATTAGCTCTGTGTACCACTCTTATTTTCCCCCCTCTTCTATTTAGCTCCTCCAGCAACCACTGGTGAAGAAGGTTGAATATGGAACTGAGACACTTAACATTTATTTGGAAGAGGTTAGTATTAATGAGCTAGACCAAAGAGCTTCATTATTTCTACATTTTTGTGGTTTCCCTTCTGACCTATATACACTAGCATTGCATATGTATTGATAAGAGACTTGACAGAGTGTGTCTATATCTATGAAATTGGCATGAAATGGTGGCAGCAGAAGGAAGTTAGAAGTACCAAGCCAACCTTGTAGCCACTTGCAGGAATGAAGATAGCAGACTCTTCCTAATTTTCTCCTTTGTTCTGCTATGGATAAAATTTAACTATTTTTCTTTGCTTTACTACCATACTGGTATAACATGAAACACATTCTGTTGTACCCTTAGAACACCACTGCCCATTAGATGCCACTTACATGATTTTGAAATGTCTTGAAGTCATGTAAAGAAAATAGGCATAAAATTAATTTTAGTATTTATTTAATGATAATATCAAATATATTTTTGTTGTGCCATGTGCTAATTGAGGTATCTATCTACTTTCTTTTTCTTCTTCTTTTTGGATACAACATCACTCAAATCTAATACATATTTATCATTATAACACGTGTCACTTTTGACTGGCCACATTTCAAGTGCTCAATGGCCACATGCAACAGTGCAGTATGGGAGTATAATAGTGGTTAATAGTCTCTGAAGTCAGACTACTGCACTACAATCTTGGCTGTATATAATAACCATAGGCAAGAGGTTTAATGTCTCGATTTCCTCAGTTATAAAATGAAAGCAGTGGTAAAAATAGTATCTATTATTGCATTAGGCTGTTGGTTTGGTTTTCTTTCCTCCAAAACCACTTAAAGTTGAAAATGCCTAAAATTTTAGTTCCAGGATATTTTGTATAAACCTTCTCCTTGCCCTTTTCTCTTTTCTAAGATTACAATAATGTTATCATGTTGTGGTTGTCGGGTACTACTGTAAAAAGAGCAAGGACCACATGGGAACGGCCATATCTGACCTTTTGCTGTCCCAGTCAACAGCATCAGAAACATAAAAACAATTTCTATGAGGCTAGACATGTCCCCTATGTTTTCATACCTCCTTCTACTCATCTCAGTACTAATCTTACTGTTTTTCTGGGTCCAATATCTGATGTAATAGCTCACAGACTATGTTGGGGAAGTCAAAAGGTTATGATCCAGATATGTTGCAGAACACAGTCAAGAGAGTTTCCAAAATGTGCACATGGACACTCATGGCTTTACCTGGTACCAGAACTTACACGATTCTACTTCCTACCTGGAATGAAACTTGAACCAGGGATCCGTGGCTCCTGAGACACCATACTCTACCATTGAGCTACATCTCCGGGCCCTGTGAGCCTCATGTCTTTAGACTAGTGTTACAAAGTTCTCAGTCCAGCCAATATTGACTTTCCTCCAACCCCACCCCAACTCCACTCCACCCTCACCAAATTGTCCAACAAACTTGGACAAAGGCTTTTAGATTAGCTCTGTTTCTGTTCTTGGGGATGGGATAGCAGCCAGCTCCATTTCATGTTAGGTCTCTCTAGTTGTCTGCTTCAGCCCTGGGTGCTGCTGCTATAGGTGTCTAGCCCTAAAGGGCGTCCTACATTCTCTTGCTGCTACTGCTGCTTCTTTTCTTCACTGGTTGGGAAAATCTAATCTGTTGCTGGACTGCTCAATTTACTTTTAAGACTAGCCAATCCCCTTACAAATTGGTGAGACTGGCCAATCCCACTGTGGAATGGCAAGATTTCCAATCTCTTTGTCATTGGTAGATCTGAACTTCTTTCAGTTAGTAATTAAGTGTTTAACCACTGCATCTCCAGAACAATTCTAATAGAATATCATAAACTGGACAAACTGAACCAACAAGAATTTATTCTCTCATAGTTCTGAAAGAGGTTTGCAATCAGGTGTTGGTAGGCTCATGTTCTTTGTGAAGCTATAGGGGAGAATTTATTATATACCTTTCTCTTAGTTTCTAATATTGCTGGCAATGTTTGGCATTGCTTGACTTCTAGCTACAGCACTCCAATTTATCTCCATCGTCACAAGGTGTTCTTCCTCTGTGCTTATATCATTTTTCTTCTTATAAGGATGTCAGCCACATTTGGTTAGAGCTTACTCTGTTCCAATAAGACCTCACTTAGCTTCACTAAATGTACAAATATTTTCTTTCCAAACAAGATGACATTTACAAGTATAGAGGTGAAGACTTCAACATAGCTTTTTGGAAGAAACAATTTATGTCACAATAATTATCAAAGCATGTTGTTACAGGCCTCAAGGAAAACACAAAGAGATCTGCAAATTTCTGCAAAGCCAGGCAGAAAGGAATTTTCTTTTATAGGAAAATATGAACAAAGCTAGTAGAGAAAGTAAGGTTGGGTGAGAGTATGTGGGATGAACTGGTAAAGGCAGAAGGGTAAAACATCTTTTATTCCAAGGCCAGCTTCATGGCATCTAAAACCAACATGTGTCAGAGAACTTGTATAAGCTTGTCATAGGTAAACAAGAGAGGTTCTGTAAATCTTAAATAAGTCATAGCATGAAGGACAGCTTCCTTGCAGTAAACCTTTTCTAGAACACCTGGAGGGGTGAGAGTGAGTGGGTTAGTGGATGTTTTTAAAAATTTCCTTATAGGATCACAGGGCTCAGGCAAAAGTGTCAGAATGCAGAAAATTTCTCCAGGTATTCTACCAGGGGCTTTAAAGGTAGAAAGTAAAGCAAAAGAGAATGAAAAAAGTAGATAACCTTGATACTATGAAAGAAGAGTGGGTTTGTGAAACAGGATCTGACAACCCACTTGTTAGTGATCAACAAAGGAATTATGAATATTTTATGGATAGCCTCTTTGAGAAAGCTCAGAAAGTTGGTGCCAAATTCTTGTCACCTACTGAAAAGAAATAGGTAGATATAAGTATAAAATTATGGAGAAATGGATTAATAGTCAATGATGACTTCAGAAGTTATTCTGATGATGTAAGCCAGCAGTTTCTGATCTCCATATATATAAAAGGGAGAATTTACACCTTAGGAGATTTTTTAAACAAAAAAGAGTTGGATGTTAAAGCTGAAGATAAGAAAAAAATGAAGTTTGTATGTAAACCAAGCTGGTATTCTAGCCCCACTAGTAGCATGTCACAGACTGGGAAGTGTCATACCAAAAATTGTTTCTAAAACAAAGAGTATATGAGTTGAGAATAAATGCAATTTGTCTGCTGTCCTATTAAACAATCTGAAACTGATCACTAACATACAGATCTTGTTGGCCAATGGGAAAAGGATTGTCCAGAAATTTAACATTTCTCAAATGATAAACCACATCAAAGACTTCATAAAAAAAATACCAAGAATCTTAAAGAAGTCCTCCTTTTTCTCTGGCAACAGCTCTTCCTTTCCTTGGTTTGTTAGACGAGACATTTATTTTGTAAGAAGCAGATTTACATAATGCTGTAATCAATCATTCAGAGACTAAAAAAAATAGATGAGTCTTTTCATAGCATTAATTTTTGATAGAGTAAGTAGATTTTTTTGAGAAATGGTGGTTATAAATGGACATGTAAATAAAAATGAGGGAAAAGAGTAGTCAGATTCACTGGACTTTTGATTCTAGAGTTAACTTTGACATTCTTTAGTAAGTCATTGAAGTAAAATATTATTAGAAACTGTATTGACTGCATTATTTCATTTTTATCATAAGATACTATACCTACTTTCACATACCAATTAATCAATATAAAGTATATTATAATTGTTATATCATGAAAATCTTAGTGTGGTATATATTAGCAAATATGTTCACATTACCATTCATTAAAAGCACAGTTTAATTACTAAAAAATATCCCCACAAATAACCAAAAAACAGATTGTTTCCCTTGTATTTCTGTGTTTCCTGGATTTATCACACTGAGTACTTCCTCTAATAAAAGGCAGTTATTATAATCTTTAGAATTATAAATTTTGGTAAAAATGTCTCACTAATTCTCTATATTTTAATCTTTTCTATTTTATCACTTTTTTTCTATTCTCATATCCATTATATAATTCTTCAATTTTCTTTTTGTTGTCACATCATATTGCCTTTTTTTCATTTTTTTATTATTAATTTCAATGAAAATTTACAGAGACTTTGGATTTCCATTCGTTCATTGTTGCACTTTTATCCCCTCGCAACCCTACTCCCCCCCACCCCCAGTACACTCCCTTCTTGCAAAATCAAAAGAAAAATTCTTTCATTGTTTTACAATCCCCCCGCCCTGGTCCACTCCACTATGCAGCCTTTACTCTGGACTCCTGTCATGACAAAAAAGACCTAATCACATATCCCTTTTAAACAGTTTTCTTCCTCATCTGTTTCAATGCAGTACACATTATTGAACCCACCTTTCTCCATCTCCCCCCAACCTTGATGTCAGTCCTGTTTTACAACAGTGGCACCATGCAGTATTTGTCCTTTTGTGACTTAGATACTTCACTCAGCATAATGTCCTCCAGGGTCACCCATTTTGAATAATATTGCATGAGTTCCTTGTTTTTCAATGCAGCATAGTATTCCATTGTGTGAATATATCTGGAAATTCTTATACTCACTTATTTTGAGAACTACTGTTCCTGAAGAATTTGGGAAATCTCTTCAAATTATTTATAACTTCATGCATATATTTGTATCATAAATCTTATTTTATTGTCATGTTAATTAGTGTCTGCATTCATTCAACAATTATTTCTTCAGACCAGTCCCCATATTACCAATGAGTTGCTTTTGTAAATCTGTAAAATTTGTACCAGAACTCCCAAGTAAGTACAGTTTGTAACTAATATTAGTCAAATGTTTATCTTAGCATATAGTATGTTGTTGTTATGTTCTGTCAAGTCGCTTGCAACTGACAGCAACCCTGTGTACAACAGCCCTAAACCCTGCTCTATCCTGTGTCAGTCTTACTGTCTCTGACACACCTACCCCCATTATCCCAGCCACTGAATCAATCCATCTCATCAAGGGTCTTCCTCTCTTGCATTGTCCCTCCACCACTTCAAGCACGATGCCTCTCTCCAAGGACTGGTCCCTCTTTGTAACCTGTCCAAAGTATGTCAGATGAAGCTTCAGAATCCTTGCCTCCAAGGAGCAGCCTGGCTTCACTCTCCCCAGGACAAACCTGTTTGTTCTCCTAGCAAGCAGTCCGTGCTATATTTAACATTCTTCTCCAGCACAACAACTCAAAGGCATCAAAGGCATTCTATTATCCCTAGTCATTTTCCAGCTTTCTGACACATAACAAATAATTGCAAAGACTATAGCCTGGACCAGGTGCACCTTAATCTCCAGACTGACCTTTTACTCTTCAGTACTTTGTAGAGTCTCTGACAGCAGACTTTCCCAGTGAAATTCTTCTTTTCATCTTCTGGCTGCTGGTAGCAAGAGTGTTGATTGTAAAGCCGAGCAGATTAAAGCTGTTAACAATCTCAATCTCTTCACCATCTATCATGATTCAGCCAATTGGCCCAGTGGTGAGAATCTTTGTTTTCTTGATGTTGAGCTTCAATACATATTGAAGACTGCAATCCTTGACCTTCTGTAGCAAGCGATTCAGCCCTTCTCACTTTCAGCAAGCAGGGTTGTGTCATCTGCATAATTCAGATTGTTGATGAGTCTTCCTCTAATCCAGATGTCACATTTCTATTCATTATAGTCCAACCTCCCAGATGATCTGTTCTATGTACAGATTGAAAAGGTATGAAGATAGGACACATCCCTGGCATGCACCCTTCCTGATTTTGAACCATGCAGTGTTTCCTTGCTCTGTTCTGATGACTGCCTCCTGGTCCAAGTATAGGTTTCACATAAGCATAATCTCGTTTTCTGGAATGTCTTCTCAGAGTTAGCCACAGTTTGTTGTGATCCACAGTCAAATGCCTTTGCAAAGTCAATGAAATACAAATAGACATTCTTCTGGTACTCTCTGCTTTCAGCTAAGATCCATTTAACATTAATTATAAATAATATCCTTAGTACCACGGCCTCTTCTAAACACAGCCTGCACTTCTGGAGTTCTGTGTTGATGTGCTGTTCAAGCCAATTTTGTATAATTTTCAGCAAAATCTTGCTTACATGTGATATTAATGATATTGTTCAATAATTTCCTCACTCTGTCGGGTCACCTTTCTTTGGAATGAGAACAACTTTTAGGTCTCTTCCAGTCAGGGGCCACGTGGTTTTCTTCCAAATTTCTTGGCACAACTTGATGAGTACATCCAGGGCAGTGTCTGTTTGCTAAAATATGTCAATTGGAATGCCATCAATTCCTGGGGCCTTGTTTTTTGCTAATTCTTTCAGAGCAGCTTGAACTTCTTCCTTCATCACCACAGGCTCTTACTCAGACGTTATTTCATGAAATTCTTCTGTGCCTGCCAAGTCCTTTTGGTGCAGTGACTCTCTGTACTGTCTATCTTCTTTTAATGCTTCCTGGATCATTTAATATTCTGCCCAAAGCAGATTGCAACTTGAGGCTTGAATTTGTTTTTCAGTTCTCCAGCTTAAGAAATGCTGAGTGAGTTCGGCTATTTTGATTTTCTGACTCCAGTTCATTGCACATTTCATTATAATACTTTACGTTGTCTTCCCGCACTGCCCTTTGAAATCTTCTGTTCAGCTCCTTAATTTCTTGATTTCTTCCCTTTGCTTTGGCTTCTTGGAGCTCTAGTGCAATATTCAGAGTCTCTTCTGACATCCATCTTGATCTTTTCTTCCTCCTCTGTCTTTGTAATGACCCTCTTCATTCTTCCTGGATGATATTCTTGATATTCTCCCATCTGGTCTTCACTCATTAGTGTTCAAGACCTCAAACCTGCTCATGAGATGGTTTTGAAATTCAGCTGGGAAAGACTGAAGGTCAAATTTTGGGTCCTGTGGATTTGATTGAATTTTTCTTAACTTCAGTTTGAACTTGCATATAAGTAGTTGGTGGTCTGTTTCACAATCAGCACCTGGCCTAGTTTTCACAGCTGATATCAAGCTTCTCCAGTGATTCTTTCCAAAGATGTGATTGATTTGATGCCTATGCATTCCATCAGGTGAAATTCATGTGTATAGTCTACATTTATGTTTTTTACAAAAAGTATTTGAAATGAATATATCATTGTACAAAATTTATCATTCGATTTCCAGCTTCATTTCTGTCACCATGTCCATGTTTTCCAACTACTGATCTTTCTTCTGTCTTCCCAACTTTTGCCTTCCAGTCACCCATTATTATGAATGCATCTTTATTGCTTGTTCAATCAATCTCTGCAAAAGTTGGTAGAAATCTTTTATTTCCTTATTTTTGGCTTGAGTTATTGGTGCATATATTTGAATAACAGTGCTATTCCCTGGACTTCATTGTATGCGTATGGATATTAGTCTCACTCACCACATTGGTTTTCAAAAGTGATGTAGTAATGACTTTTTAAACTATGAAAATGACCCCAAAGCATTAAAGAAACACTTCCAGACACACAAAAATTTCTTTGTTGTTGTTGTTAGGTACCATCTAGTCAGAGCCTTCCAGTGGGATTTTAGAGGCAGTAAATCACATGGGAGGAAATTGCCCATCTTTCTCCTATGGTGCAGCTGGTCAATTCAAACTGCATGCCTTTGGGTTGGCAGTGTCGCTCCTTACCTGTAGGCCATCAGAGAGCCATAAAATATCTTTAACAAACTTGTTGTTGTGGCTGTTGTGTACCATTGTGTTGGAACTGACCTGTAACTGATCTTTCAGCAGGTTTTCAGAGGCAGTTAATAGCCCAGGAGGAGATTGTCCATACTTCTCTTATAAAGCAGCTGGTGGATTCAAACAGCATGGCTTCAGGATTGCAGCAAAGCTTGTTACCACTCGGCCACCAGAGCCCCCTTTAGCACAATGCAATAGTAATAATATTTTGATGTGCATCTTTCTAAACGGTGAAGATAGAGTAGTAAAAAAGTGATCATGGTCTTTGCCTTTGTGAGACTTATATTCTAGCAAAGATATAAGAAATATGGAATTTTAAGAACTAACACAAATATATATACACACATATTCACATGTATGGTGTATATGTGTTATATATTTTTGTTAATTTCATTTTACTTGGATTCTTAATCAACACCCATAGCAGCAACAGTCAAGAAATTAAACAAACAAACAAAAAACCCAGTCTTTCACAGTGGGTTTGTCACCAGAATACAGGTGTTGGTGAATAGCAATGCAAAACCTAGGCCAACATGGGAAAGGAGAAGACCCATATCAACATCTTCATCTCCCTGGACATGTAGATTCAGGCAAGTCCATCACTAGTAGTCACCTGATCGATTGACAAAAGAACCATTGAGAAATTCAAGATGGAAGCTTCTGAGATGGGAAAAGGCTCCTTCAAATACGCCTGGGTCTTGGATAAACTGAAAACTGAACATGAGCGTGGCATCACTACTGATATCTCCCTGTGGAAATTTGAGCCCAGCAAGTATAATATGACCTTCACTGATGCCCCAGGGCACAAAGACTTTATAAAGAACATGATTACAGGTACATCACAGGCTGACTGCGCTGTCCTGATTGTTGCTGCTGGTATTGGTGAATCTGAGGCTGGTATCTTAATTGCACTGCAATTCCAAAGGTATGTGGTTCAAAGGCCATTAGCAGCTCTGCTGGGGAGAATGGACAATCTCCTCCCATGCAATTAATTGCCTCTGAAAACCCACCAGAATGTCAGCTATTGGTCGGTTCTGACTCGAAGGTACACAATAACAACATCTCAAAGAATGAGCAGACCCATGAGCATGCCCTTTTGGCTTACACACTGGTGTGCAGCAACTAATTGTTGGTGTTAACAAAATGGATTCCACTGAGCCACTCTACAGCCAGAAGAGATAGAAGGAAATAGTTAAGGAAGTCAGCACCTACATAAAAAATATTGGCTACCACCCTGGCACAATAGCCTTTGTGCCAATTTCTGGTTGGAATGGTGGCAACAAGCTAGAGCCAAATGTTAATTAATATGCCTTGATTCAAGGAATGAAAAATCAACCAGAAGGATGGTAGCGCCAGTGGAATTATACTGCTTGAAGCTTTGGATTGCATCCGGTCACCAACTCGTCCAACTGATAAGCCAGCCCCTGTGTCTGCCTCTCCAGGAAGTCTACAAGACCGGTGGTTATTTTGATTTGCATCTCTTTGAGCTAGGGATTTTGAACATTTCTTCCTGTGTTTGTTCACCATCTGAATGTCTTCTTTGGTGAAGTGTCTGTTCATATCTTGTGCTCATTTTGCAATTGGGTTGTTTATCTTGTTGTGGTGCTTGAGTGTCTATATATTTTAGATATAATTCCCTTATCAGACATGGCATTACCAAATATTTTTTTCCCAGTCTGTGACTTTCCTTTTTTACCCTGTTGGAGATTTTGATGTGCATAGGGATTTGATTCCTACAAGGTCCCATTCATCTGCTTTATCCTCTCCTTGTTGTAGGTTTTTTAGGATGTTTGGAAGACTGTTCATGTTGTAGATAAGGGCTTCTAGAGTTCTTCCAAGCTTTTGTCTAATGAAACTTATAGTCCTTGGTTTTAGTCCTAGGTCCTTGATTCACTTTGAGCTGGTTTTTGTGTAACAATAGCAAAATTTAACAGAACAGAAAACAACAAATACTGGCAAGGTTGTGGAGAAACTGGAACCCTTATTCACTGTTGGTGGGAGTGTAAAATGGTGCAACCACTATGGAAGGCAGTATCACACTTTGTAAAAAAGTTGGAAATAGAAATATCATTTGACCCAGCAATTCCACTACTGGGAATATACCCCAAAGAAACCAGAATTGCCACCCAGAAAGATATATGCACACACATGTTTATTGCTGCTTTTTTCATTATAGCAAAGAGTTGGAAACAACTCAAGTGCCCATCAACAAATGAATGGATAGAGAAGCTGTGGTATATCCACACAATGGAATATTATGCAGCATTGAAAAGCAAGGAACTTATGAAATATTATACAAAATGGATGACCCTGAAGGACATTATGCTAAGTGAAATATCTCAGTCACAAAAGGACAAATACTGTATAATGCCACTGTTATAAAACAGGATTGACATGGGGTTGGGGGGAAACTAAGAAGAGAGGGAATAAATGATGTATACTGCATTGAAACAGATGATGGAGAGAACTGTTTAAAAGGAATATATGACTAGGCATTATTTGCATGACAAGAGTCCAGAACAAGAGTTGCATAGTAAAGTGGACTGGGGGTGGTATATAACAATGAAAGAATTTTTTTTTCAAAGAGAAAAGTGAACTGGGGGAGGAGTGGGCAGGGAGGAAAATGTGCAAAAATGAATTAATAGGAAATATAAAAGAAAATAAATATTTAAAAAAACACCCCAAAACCCAAGAGTGATGGTTTTGGTACTATCCCTGTGGGCAGAGAGGAGACTGGTATTCTCAAGCTCTGGCATGGTGGTCACATTTGCCTAGTCAATGTTACCTCTGAAATAAAGTCTGTTGAAATGTACCATGAAGCTCTGAATGAAGCTCTATCTGGTGCCAATGTTGGCTTCCAACTTTAAGAACATCTCTGTGAAAGATGTTTGACATGCCAATGTTGTTTGGTGACAGCAAAAATGACCCACCAATAGAAATAGCTGACTTCACTGCTCAGGTGATCATCTTAACCATCCTGGCCACATCAGTGCTAGTTATGCACCTGTGCTGGATTGTCACACAGATCACATTGTTTGCATATTTGCTGAGCTTAAAGAGAAGATTAATCACCATTTTGGTAAGAAGCTGGAAGATGGCCCCAAATTTCTGAAGTCTGGTGATGTTGCCATTGTTGATGTGGTTCCTAGCAAGCCCATGTGTGGGAAGAGCTTCTTTGACTACCCTCCTCTGGGTTGTTTTTATTGTCTATGACATGAGACAGACTGTTACTGTGGGTCTCATAAAAGCGGTGGACAAGAAGCTGCTGGAGCTGACAAGGTCACCAAGTCTGCTCAGAAAGCTCAGAAGGCTAAATGAGTATTACCAATAACACCTGCCACCCAGTCTTAATCAGGTGTGGAAGAATGGTCTCAGAACTGTTAATCTCTATTGGCCATTTCAATTTAATAGTAAAAGAATAGTTAATGATAACAATGCATCATAAAACCTTCAAATAGAAAGGGATGCTTTGTGGACCAGTTGTTTTCTTTTTCGTGTGGCAGTTTTACGTTTTTACAATCAGTACTTTTTAAATGGAAACAACTTGACCAAAAGTTTGTCACAGAATTTGAGATCCATTAAAACAAATTTTAATGAGAAAAAAAAAATTCTAAAATCCATGTTGCATTGGGGAAATCTCCTGTCAAGTATCTCTTTACAATCTTAAAGAACAAGGATATAAATTAAAGATTAAGGTGTACCTGATTCAAGCCAAATATTTTGTGACTCAAATTCCTACTGTCCACATTGTGCTGCTTCGATCTCTGTGCTGTGACGGTCCCTCTAGGGGGCTGTTTCTATGCAGCTTGCTGCTCCTTCAGGTCCTCACACTGCTTTCTCCACCACCACCATCTTGGAATCCCTGATTCAAACCAAATATTTTCAATTGCTTCCTATGCATTTGCAAGCTGAGCAAAGAATAATGGAGGCTGAAGAAGAATAGATGACTTTGAATTGTGTGTTGGTGAAGAATATTGAATATGCCAGGGATTGGACTGCCCAAAGACCAAACAATTCTGTCTTGAAGGAAATGCAACCAATGTGCTATCTAGAAGCAAGGACAGTGAGGCTATTATTTCACATTCTTTGAGCACGTTGTCAGGAGGCATGCTTCCTTGTAAAAAGACATCATGCTTGGAAAATCAAGGTCAGAGAAAGAGAAAAATCCTCAACAAGATGGACTGACATAGAAACTGTAATGATGAGCTTGGGCACGGCAAAGGTCATGATGATGGCACAAGAAAGGGCGAACTTCCAATCTGTTGTTCGTAGTGTCTGTGAATTGTAGTCAACTCGATGCCATCTAACAACAATGTATATATTCAGTGTATGAGTGTGTACACATATGTAGTGCTGTACTTTACTTACTGTTTACAGTATGTTCTGTGAAATAGGATGTTATATGATTTGGATATTTTCACAAATACCATGTTATATAGAAGCAGTTATCATATTACTAAAGAGTGCTTCCCCTAAATTTGTCAAATTTGTACCTAAGTGAGAACAGTTATGTATGATTTGTATCTAACGTCAGTTAGTAAAATGCTTGTCTTAGTATATATTATTAGTATGCAGTATACCTTTCTATACATAAGACAGCATTAAAGAAATACTTTGGGACATATTAAAATATTTTAGCACAATACAGTAATAATAATATCCCTATTTTGTTGTGTATCACAAAGCAACATCTATTTATTATTATGAATCTTTGTATAAACCTTTCATTTTTAATATAATGGGTTTCATGGGGATTGGAAACATGAGGTATATATGCAATCTGACAGATGTTATATAACACATAATTATGTAAATATATACATATTTACATAATATATAGTAGTGAATATATATTTACATATATACTATATATATACACTATCTCTATCTCTATATCTCTATATCACCTCTATCATCTCTATCATCTCTAGCTCTAGCTCTAGCTCTATATATCTCTATCTATCTATCTATCTATCTATCTATCTATCTATCTATAGTAGTGATTTGAGTAGTTTTAAGTGCTATGAAGGGTAAAGGGACAGAGAGACATGATGGCAAATGGGCCAGTGCTGCGATTATTTAAAAATAAGGCAATCAGTGAAAGTGTCTCAGAGTAAGTGGCACCTGAATGATGAGAAAAGGAAAACCAATAGGGAGCACAGAACCGTGGGAATAAAATAGCAGTCTCTATTCCATTTGGCCCTTTAAAATAGGTTGGAATTGATCTTGAGTAGAATAATACTTTTCATAAGCAGACTTAAGGAATGACAGGTTAAGAAGAGCCAAGAAGTCAGCAGAAAGCAAATCCCTATGCTTTATTAACATAGGTAGAAGACACAGGTAGAAGAGTTTCAGAAAATTTTAAAACAATGCCAGGAATCGATGTAATCTCCACGTTATATAAATACTATTTTCATTTTCATATCGTATTTCTGCTATCTTCTCCATAGCTTAGTAAGGAGACTCAGGCTTATACCTTCACCATCAACCAAAGTGTGTTGGTCACCAATCTGAAACCAGCAGCCATCAAGGTCTATGACTACTACCTACCAGGTGAGAGATCTGACTACTACCCGATCTTGTGTGTTTGTTTGCTTATAAAGTTTGCAGACATGGTGTTTCACACTATTCTTCATCCACATTGTACTTCATACAATCATTCACATGAAATATATTTTATAAAATTAATCACCATTGGACCTTGCTCACCCTGTCTTTTCCCCAGATACTTCCCATTTCCTTCCCACCTCTCTCCACCCTTCAAACTGTGCAACCCTGTGTTTTAGCCTCTACCCATCCTCACCCCTCTGCTACCACCCTTTCACCCTTTCACCCCACCCCCCACCCTCCCTGAGCTCCCATACATGTTGGAGAGCATTATGCTGCGTGAACTCAGTCTCATAAGGACAAATGCTTCATAAGATCATTATTGTAAGCACAGAAGGATAACTGCTCTCTTAACCTGCCTCCCCCAACGGAGCCCTGTCTCATTCTTCTTAGAATCTTTAATTTTCAGAGTATTCCTTCCCAAACCCAGTAGTTGGCTTACATTATCTAATCCACTAAAACATTTTCATTCCATTTTACACCACTTTTAAAAAGTCTCCTACATGAACTCAAACCATAACTCATTGCCACTGAATCATTTCTGACTCACAGAGAACCTACATCAGGTTTCTGAAGGTATTAATCTCTACAAGAAGAGACTACTCATCCTTCCCATTTAGAACACTTGGTGGAACAAATTACTGACCTTTTGGTTAGCAGCACAATATGTTGTGCCCTGTGCAACCAGGGCTCCTTTCTTTTTTTAAAATTTTTTTATTTTATTATTTTGTGTGTGTGTGCCATCAAATCGGATCTGACTGGTACAGGAGGAGATTGCTCCTCCTTCTCCTGAAATCTGGTGAGCAGGGCTCCTTTCTCTTCTACACTTTCACTCATTGCCATCGAGTTGGAACTGACTCATAATCTAAACTCCAGCTGGCTTTTGGAGACTGTAAATTGAGAGGAGACTGCCCATTTTTCTCTCAGAGAGCCCCTCGGGGATGTGAACTGCTAGAGAGTCTCCACCTTTGGCTTAGTAGCGAAGCTCTCTAACGACTATGCCAAAGGAGCTCCCTATCTTCTATACTGTTCTGTTGCTGTTGTTGTTGTTGGGTGCCTTTGAAGCAATTACTACTCATAGTAACCCCCAGAACCCAGAACAGCAGATCTGAATCTTACCCTTTCCTGCGCCATCCTCACCATCCTTGATATACTCCAGCCCGTTACTACAGTCACTTGTTGAAGCTCTTCTTCTCTTTCACTTTCCTTTCTTTCCTCCACCTTTCCAGGCATGATGTCCTTTTCCAAAGACTGGCTTCTCCTAACAACATGCCCAAAGCACATGAGACAAGACTGTTGTTGTTGTTGTTGTTGTTGTTGTTATGTGTCATCAAGTTGACTATGACTCATAGTGACCCTATGAACACTTGAAGTATTTAATATGATGCAATCTATAACACCAAGACAGGCAGTTGTAATCCATTAGCTCCTAAATATGGGCAATCTTCCCCACCCAATGTGATTTATTACCTCTAAAAACCTGCTGGAAGGGTCAGCTATGAGTTGTTTCTAACTCCATGGCACCTAACAACAACAGTCTATAAAAACCCCATGACTCAAAAAGACTTTAGCTCTTCTTTTGTGTTGCTTTACATAGGGTGACTGTGAATTGGAGTCAACTGAATGGCATATAACAAGGATCAAATAAAAACAACATAATAGATCATGTTTCTCTAAAGAACAAATATTCTCAATACATTTATGACAAACTCACTAGACCATTCATTTCTGATTTTCTAGAAGGTGGCAAATTTTAGTGATTGAAGTCTACTATAATTTTTTTCTCCACTTTTTAGTTTTATTTTGGTTTGCACACAACATTTGTGTATATTGTGTATCATTCATGTACATTGCACTTCACACATTCCTACTTTCAGACTGGTCACTCATGTACACTGTTTAGTAAAATTAATTACCACTGGTCTATAATTACTATTAGCCCATCTTTTCAGGTCCCCATTGAGTCTTTCCTAATTTTTCAACACCCATCACCCACCAAACTCTTTTATCCTAGTGATTTCTGCTCCATATCTGAAATAAAAACTAGATCAGGTGCCAATTGTCGGACAGATCAATTACTCAATGCGAGTTTAAGTTGAAGCTGAAGAAAATGAAAACTACTCCACAGGAGCCAAAATAGGACCTTGAATTTATCCCTATTGAATTTATCCCTATTGAATTTAAGAATCATTAAGAACAGAGTTGAGGCATTGAGCATCAACGATCGAAGACAGGAGGACCTGTAGGAGGACATCAGAGATATTATCCAGGAAAAAAGCAAAATATCATTACAAAGAAGAAAGAAAAGACTATGAAAATTGAATGACAGAGTCAAGAGGTCATAAAAAAGAAAGATGCAAAAATAAAGAGCCAAACAGGAGATGTCAAAGGGCAGCTTGGGAAGATAAAACAAAATATTATAATTAAATGTGCAATGAACTGGAGTCAGAAAATAAAAAAGGAAGCACTCAGCATTTCTTAAGTTGAAATAAATGAAAATAAACACAAACCTGGCGTTGCAGTACTGAAAGATGCTGTGGGCATGATCTTGAATGATCCAGCAAGCTTCAAAAGAACATAGAAGCAACATACAGAATTGCTGTATCAAGAGAATTAGTTGACACTGAAAAATTTCAGGAAGCACTATATGAACAAGAGCTAAAGGTGATGAAAGATGAAGTTCAAGCAGCAATGAAGGCAGTAGCAAAAAAATAAAGTTCCAGGAATTGACGGACTACCAATTGATGTGTTTAAACTCCCAGATAAAGCTGGGATGTGGTCACCAATCTATGCCAGGAAATTTGCAAGATAGCTATCTGGAAAAAAAAAAAAAAAGATAGCTATCTGGTCTTCTGACCAGAAGAGATCCATATTTGTCCTCATTCCCAAGAAAGGTGATTCAACAGAATGTGAAAATTATCAAATAATATCATTTATATCTCATGTGAGCAAAATATTGTTGAAGATCATTAAAAAATGACTAGAAAAGTACATTGACAAGAAACTACCAAAAGTCCCAACTGATTTTAGAAGAGACCGCAGCACCAGAGATATTCTTGCTGATGTTAGGTGGACCCTGCCTGAAAATAGAAGGTATCAGAAGAATGCCTATTTGTGTTTTATTGACTATGCAAAGCCATTTGACTGGGTGGATTGCAACAAATTATAGCTAACATTGAGAAGAATAGGAATCGCAGAACATATTAATTGTGCTAATACAGACCCAACTCTCTGATGCATAACAAGTGATTGCGAAGACCATGGCCTGTATCAGACGCACCTTAGTCTCCAGAGAGACATCATTGCTCTTCAGTACTTTGGAGAGGTCCCTAACAGCAGACTTTCCCATGGCAATGCACCTTTTAATTTCCTGGCTGCTGGTGCCAAGACTGTTGACTGTGGAGCCAAGCAAGCTAAAGCTGTGTACAATCTCAATCTCTTCACCATCTATCCTGATGCTGCCAATTGGTGAGAATCTTTGTCTTCTTGACATTGAGCCTCAATCCATATTGTAGGCTGCATCAGAGAGTTGGACAATGACCAGGGAGAATAGAAGGAGAATTGATTCCTTTGAGCTGTGGTGCTGGAGAAGAGTATTGAGAATACCATGGACTGCTAGGAAAACAAACAGATTTGTCCTGGAAAGGGTTAAACTGGGTGGCTCCTTGGAGGCAAGGATTCTGAGGCTCCGTCTAACATTCTTTGGACAAGTTGTGAGGAGAAACAGGTCCTTGGAGAAGGAAATCATGCTTGGGAGGGTGGAGGGACAGCGCAAGAGCGGAAGGCCCTCTATGAGGTGGATTGATTCAGTGACTGGGATAATTGGGATGGGAGGGTCAGAGACAGTGCGATTGGCACAGGACAGAGCGGAGTTTAGGGATGTTGTACATAGGGTCGCTATGAGTCGCAAGCGACTCGACGGCACATAACAAAAACAACAATACAGACCCTATATGTAGGCCAAAAATGGCTGTTGTGTGAACAGAGCAAGGGAACATTGCCTGGTTTAAAATCAAGAAGGATGTGCATCAAAATTGTATCCTTCTCAAATACCTGTTCAGTCTTGATACTGAGCAAATAATATGTGAAGCTGAACTCTATGAAGAGGAATGTGGTTTTAGGATTGGAGGAAGACTTATCAACAACCTGTGTTATACAGATGACAAAGCTTTGCTTGCTGAAATTGAGAAGGATATGAAACATCTGTTGCAGCTTTTGATATGGATTACATTTCATCCTCAAGAAAGCAAAGATCCTTACCACGAGACCAACAGTTAGCATCGTGATTGATGGAGAAAAGATTGAAGCTGGCAATGATTTAAACTTGCTTACATCAACAATCAACACCCATGGCAACAGTAGTGAAAATCAGGAGATTGCATTGGGCAACTTTGTTGTCAGGACCTCACCAAAGTGAACAATGATGTCAGTTTGAAGACTAAGTGCACCGGATTCAGGCCATGGTCTTCTCAGTCACTTGCTATGTGTCAGAGAACAGGACGATGAATGAGAATGACAGAAGACAAATTGATGTCTTTGAATTGTGGTGCTAGAGAAGAATACTGAATATCCCATGGACTGCCAAAAGAACAAACAGATATGTCTTGGAAAAGGTGTGGACAGAGTGCTCCTTGGAAACAAAGATGGCAAATCTTCATCTTTCCTACTTTGGGCATGTAGCTGGGTGAGGCTATTCCTTGGAAAGGGACATCATGCTTGGAAACATGGAAGCACAGTGAAGGGGAGAAAGACCTCGATGAGACAGATTGACACTGTGGCTTCAGTAATGTGCAGTGGGGTGTCAGAGGTAATGAGGACGACACAGAATAGGACAGGGATAAGTTTGGGTGTTCATAGGGTTGCTATGAGTCATACTCGACTCAACAACACCTAACAACAATAATACCTTCTATTCCCCTGTCCCCCTCCCCTTTCTCTTTTGGACTTTTATTCAGATATTACTAATTATCCTTCTATTTTTACAATCACTGTCTTGTGAAACCTACTATAATTTTTAATGTATTCACAACCTGTAAGGACCCTTCGAGTTAGCAATTCATCACTTTATAGACTGCACCACAGAGCTCCCTTTGCTAGGATCCTCTGCAGAGAGCTAAAGTGGTGTACTTCTATGAAGTGTTCCTGTGTGATTATAGCCAGTCCTCAATGGAATGATATGTGCCATTTCGTTTTACAGATGAGCAGGCAACGATACAATATTCTGATCCCTGTGAACAAGGTGAGCCTCACAGAAAGAAAAGTAGGGTCATGGGGTAGGGTGGTGGTATTCAGAAGGTGCAGAGACCCTCTTTTGAATTTCTGTTATTGTACTTTGAAAGCATATTTTTAAATAAAAATTGAGCTCTCCTTTATCTGTCCTGTCCTCTTGAATAATCATCCCCCAAATTCATATAAAAATGTTAATAGAGGCATTTGTGTGAAGGGTTATGTGTGATTTAGTAAAAGCTATGCTTTTTTTCTTACCACATTAAAAATAGATCATTTTCCTAATTATTTATGCATAATACATCTCCATTATATGAAAATATTGAAAAGAAAAAGTTATCTGATTCCATTCCTTTGAGATAACTCTTCATCATCTCACTTTACTTTTGTGAGGATTTCTCCTTTGTTCCTTGACATCTCTTGTGGCAAAAGCCCTCTGTAAATATAAAGACCTTCTAAATGTCATGATATGTTCTTTTTTTTCAGGCTAAAAGCTGGAAAGATGAGGAAATGAATGCCTTATGACCTTACTGGGCAGAGTATTACTCTTCTGAATAAAGCACCATTTATTTGATCAAATGGTTTTATTTCTCTGATTAATAAATGTATAGTTAACAAATGATCAGGCCTCAACCTTAGCTGTATTGTACTACCTTATTGTTGCATAGATTCTGGGATGAAAAGGTTGGTCTGATGAAACATGAATAATCACACGAAGGAAGGATTATAGGGGGAAGATCATGGAGTAGAAAGGGGTGGATTAGTTATTAACTGAACTACTCAGGGGACTAGCCAGAGGGGAGAGGTAAAGAATGATCTAGGGAAGCTAAAGCTGTCTTCCTGGAAGTTTTATCTAAGGGGAGATGTGATTAAAGGCTTTTGGTATAGCCCAAAAAGCAAAAAGTTTGAAAGAAAATCCTTCTACTTTGATCCACATACATTTATATCAATACTAAATGTTCTGTTTAAAGATGATGATCAGAACAAAAGAGAGGGAAGCAAAATATATAGAAATAATGGTTCAACAGGACTAAGAGACCACATGAACCTCAACTTTCATGATCCTGACCACTCTAGAAGGGATCACAGTAGAAGGTTCTGGGTCGAGCAGCGGGAAATATGGAACAAAAATAGTGTTCTAGTCTGACTGAGAGAACCTGTGAGTCTATTGCCTTTAGTCATCCTCTGAACCTGAAACAAAATTTACCCCTGTGTTTCAAATTTCAGCCAAGCACTGCTCACCTGCAGCTACTCTTCACAACCAGCAAATGGACACCTATATCTAAACTCCACCTTTCCAGAGCCAGGTGTAAGAAAGCCAGCAACCAAGGAACATTTGTTCATCTTGCCTGCCTGGATATAGCAAAACAAAAATTATCAAAACCAATACAAAACCAACAAATAAATACATCCCTGAAGTGTCTCATAAACAACAGACAGTTTCTTTTCTAACACAAAATTAAAAATAAAAAAAGATGGCAGAAGATAATGTTTAAAATAAAGAAGAACAAGGTCACTTTTACAACCACAACACAATCTGTTCTTTGAAGAACAGGTATTAAGGATATCAAATAAGGAACAAAAAACCTACATAGTTAAGACCTTCAAAGAGCTAAAATTGAGGCAAAACCAAACAATATCCTAAAAGAATTCAGGAAAATAATTCAAGAGCAAAATGACAACATATACAATTAGAAATATTATAGAGATAGAACTGAAAAATCAGAAGCATAAATCTGATATTTCCGAGATAGAAAATAAATTGGAAGGAAAAAAGGAGGAATATAATTAAATCAAAACAATGAATCAGTGACTTAGAAAACAAATCCCCTGAAACCAGTTTGTATGAGGAAAAATTGGGGAAAAGAATAAAGGAAAGCCTAAAAATTATGTGATACTCCATCAAGAAAAATATATGTGAACAGAATTCTAAAACAGAAAAAGGAAAAAAATCATGGAATTGTTATTTTTTTTATCAGAGAATTTCCCCAACGTAATGAGAAAAAAAAGGGGTAACCTTCCAGGAAACCCATTAGAACTTCATATAGGACAGACTCCCAAAAGAAAGCTACCAAGATATGTCATAAGCAAACTTCCCAAAGCCAAAGACATGGGGAAAAATCTTGACAGCAGCTCAGAAAAAACCTTAAATGTTACTTACAAATTACAACCAATAAGACTTCACTCTGACTTCTCAGCACAAACTATCATTAGAATACCCTTTAAATATGATCACCAAGAAATGTCCGCAGTGTACTCCTTAAATTTGCATTTTAGCTCATGCTGAGTAAGAGGAGTCCAGATTTTTCTATGCAAACTTGGAAAGAAACTTACCAGGGAAAACACTCTGCAAAGGGAGACACGGAGGGCCAAAGTAATGCTAGCCCACAACCCATTGAACAAAAGAATTCAGTTTGTTTCTGAAGATTTAGGGTGAGAAGAAGTGTCATGTTTATTCATAATGGAAGGTAGAGAATTCCAAGAAATGACCCATATAGGAGGGGCTCTGATAATTAAGTATGCATGCAGTAGGTTCTCCATGATGGACGTTGTTGCAGAGAATTAATTTATTATGAGATGATCTACAAATACTGTATAGCTAAGTCCTACTATTGTTTGCTCTTGTATATAGGGTCACTAAGAATTCAGATCTTCTATTCATAGATTCCTTATGAGTTATATTCAAATCTACTGCACCTGACAACAATGACAGTGGATTATGATTTCTATTCTCACTGTTATATATCTAGAGGATTTGGACTCATAGCAAATCTCTCAGATTTCTGAGGCTGTATATCTTAATGGAGGAAACTTCCACCTATCTTCTTCAGAGTGGCTAGTGGAGATGCAGAAGAGATGCAGCCTTTTGTTTGGAAATGCTATGTCCTATAGACTAGTCCACCAGAGCCCCAAAGGCAAAGCTAGGCAGGTAGATTTGTGGGTGGGAGACAGTATAAACATTTTAACAATAATCCATAACCTTCAGATAAGCCCCAAAGTGAGAGGAGATGGGGAAGATACATAACAAAGTTCATTCAAAAGCCCTTGATTGTTGGTTTGGTTTTTGTGTTTTGGTTTTTTTTTTTATTTTGGAGTGTTTTTTTCCCCCTCTTAAAAAGAGAAATCAATCAAGAAAGCTCCTTCCAGTCAAAGTTCCACTCCAGGTATATTTAGGCTTTTGGTTCTTATTAGAACTTTCTCCCTTCTGAATTAGGGGTGATTGTGATCCTTATCCTTGTTTTTATTGTTGTGCACTGTTGAGTCAGAACCCACCCATAGCTGATTATCCAGTGGGGTTTTAGAGACTGTTTAATAGCACAGGAGGAGATTGCCCATCTTTCTCTTACAGAGAAGCTTGGGGATTTCAATTATATGCTTTCATGATTGCAACACAGCTCCTTACCACTAGGCCACCAGAACTTTCTTAAGATCTAATAAATTTTGTCTGGGTGGAACATACTATTAAATGACTACAAAAACATCTTTATTCTTTTGAATACATTTCAGATGGAAAAAAACAGACTATTGTAGGATTTAAATTACCAACTGCACCGAATATTGACACCTAGTTGTTATGAAATCATTCTTATTCTTTGTAATTCGAGGTGTGTCAGAACTGTGCCCCATAGAGTTTTCAATGTCAATTTTTTAAAATTAGATTTCTCCTGAGCCACCTCTGAACGGACTCAAACTCCAAACTTTGAGCATGCATTACCCAGAGAAGAATGAAATTTCCATTGTGTACTGAAATGTAAGCATTGTGCATATTTGAGAAGCAAAGAGATTGTAATGATTAAGTGACATTCAGCTTGAAGTGACTCATAGTGTTGTTCTATTTATAGTAAATACTCAGTATATGTTGTTGTTGTTAGGTGACCTCAAGTCAAGTCCGACTAACAGCAACCTTATGAACAACAGATCTAAACCCTGCTCTATCTTATGCTATCTCATCATCTCTGACTCACAGAGCCCATTGCTACAGTCACTATTTGAATCCATCTCATTAAGAGTCTTCTTCTCTTTTACTGGTCCTCTACCTTCACTCAGTCCAAACCTTAATGAAATACTTTTTGTTGTATACCAGAGTTGGAACTGACCCCATAGCTCACCCCAAAGAATTTTCAGCAGCAGTTAATCACACTAAAGGAGATTGTCCATCTAGATATTGTATTACACCTGGAGTTACAAAGAAAAAGAAAATATATTTTCTATCCTCAAAGAGATTATGGTCAACAGGTTGCTGTTGGTAAGTGTTGTCAAGTCAAGTGCAACACATAGCAATCTTATGAAAAATAGATCTGAACTCTGCCTTATCCCATACCACCCTTATCACCCTCAACACAATTGAGCTTATTTCTGAAAACACTGTATAAATCCATCTCGTGTTTCAATGTTCTTCTTCCTCTCCTTTGTTGAATCCCCACCTTTCTAAACATAATGCCCCTTTCCAAGGAAGAGCCTCTCTTAACAAAACATCCAAAATATGTCAGATGAAGCTTCACCTCCAAGGTACATTGTGTTTGCGATTTCTCCAAGACATATCTGTTTGTTCTTTTGGCGTTCTATGAAATACTCAGCACTATCCTCCAACATCACAACTCAAATGCGTCAATTTTTCTCCTGTTATCTTTATTCATTGTCTAGCTCTTAAGTGCCTAGCAGGTGATTAGAAAGACTGTGGCTTGAATCAGGTACACCCTAGTCTTTAAACTGGCATCATCAGGAGATCAAAGATGTATAGCATTGGGAAAGTCTACCGTCAGGGATCTCTCCAAAGTTTTGAAGAGAAATTATGTCAGTCAACAGGTAGGAAACAAATGAACAGTTGTAATACAAAGTGACCAAAAATATCAATACAAGAAGCTGTAGGAATCCTGGGTGGTGCAAATCCTTCATATACTTGCTTGCTGACTGAAAAGTTGGAGGTTTGAGTTCACTCAGAGGTGCCTTTGAAGAAAGATCTGGCAAACTAGGGAAAAATCAGCCATCGAAAAAACCAATGGAGCAATTCTTCTCTATCACACATGGAATCTCTGTGAGTTCTGGATGACAACTATTTTTTTTAAATGGAATATTATTGTTTATACTGTTTTTTGGTTGCCATTCATGTTTTTGGAACCAACTCTTAGCTGATTCTCTAATAGATTTTCAGAGGCTGTCAATTTCATAGGAGTTGATTGATTGCTCATCTTTCTCCCATGGAGAAGCTGGTGCATTTGAACCTCTTGCCTTAGGGTTGGCAGTGCAATTCCTTACCACTAGGTTACTAGATAGGTCTAATGGAATATATTGTGTTGTGGCGAGGTGTCATGGAATACAATTAATAGTGATCCTATGAACAACCGATCTAAACTCTCTTCTATTCCGTGCCACTCTTACACTCTCCAACACACTCAAGCCCAATGAGTGTGTCAGTTTCTGCAGTGACTATGTCAACCCATGTGGTTGAGGTTCTTGATCTCCTTTGCTGTCCCTCCACCTTTCCAAATATGTCTAACTCCAAGGAATGACTTGTCCTAGCAACATGCCCAAAGTATGTGGGATGAAGCTTCATCATCTTTGCCTCTAAAGAAGAGCCCTGGCTGCTCCTTCTCTGTTTATTCTTTTGGCAGAACATGGGGTATTCAGCACTCTTTTCCAATACTACAATTCAAAGGCATTAATTATTCTATAAACCTTAGTCATTGTCAGCTCTCAGTAGCATAACAAGCGACTGAAAAGATCATGAAAGAAGCATTTTGCCAGGCTGAGGTAGGGAAGAAGGATAAGGAGAGTTTCTCTAGGCAGATGTTAGAGCTAGACAAGAAACAGCCAGGAAATGAAGGGGGAAGCCAATTTCAGCAAATTGAGCTACATGTGAAAGTTAAGAAGTGGGACAAACCATGTCACTTTATCCAAGTAATTCAGTATGGTGGTATTGTTGTTGTTGGTGGTGTTAAGTGCTGTCGAGTTGTAAATGACTCAAAATGATCCGATGAATGAAAGACTTGAACATTTGTATAAATTACATTGTTTCTCCAAGTTCATAGAGTTTCTGGAAGTAAGCTATTTCAGAAGTGGATGCTACTCCTGCTTCCAAGCTTGTTTTAATCGGGGAGCTCCACCAAACACCATCCACCATGGGTAACCATTATCACATTTGACACATCAGTGTCACAGTGTTTAGCATCACAATAACTACAAATTACCTCTGTACAGCAAATGGACAGACTAGTGCTATACCACTTAGAAGAATGTTTGACTAAAAACAACTAAAACCAGGCCTGAGGGCTACAGATTAAAGTCACCCACCTTTGGTTTGGTAGCATAATTTTCTATCCACTAGGCCCACTGAGCTCTCTCATTGTTGTTGTTGTTAAGTGTCATCAAGTCATAGATGATGACTCAGAATGACCCTATGAACAAACAAAAGACCTGAACACTTGTATAACTTTTATCATTTCTCCAAGTTCATAGTATATCACAGGGCTCAGGTAAAGTTATACATTGTCAGTGACTAAACAAAAGAGAAGGAGTAAGGAGTGAGTGTTGGAAAACGGCAAAGATTCTAGCCCAAGAACGTGATGCCATCCATTTAGGCAGAGGTATAAAAAAAATGGAAAATGGTGTGTTCAACTTAGTATGTTGAGTTCAGGGAAGAGATCAGCAGGTGGAGATATTGAGTCAGTGGAAGATAAAGGCTTCTAGAGGAAACAGATTTAGACTGAAGTCAAAGATACAGAATAGGTGGTGAGAAATCAAAGATGTAGCTTGGAGTATCCAGAGAAAATGAGAAGAGGAGAATGAGAAAGACACATTAAAAGGTCATCAGGAAGGAGAACTCAGAACCGGGGATCCTAAGAGCCTTGTTCCCTTAGCCAGGCTGGCTTTTCTCTTTCTTCCCTTTCCTCTTAACTCCCACTGTTCATCAAAGATTGAGTAGGAAATGAGATTGAGGAAGTAGCAGCAGGAAAGCAGTTGTTATTGTTGCTGTTGTCAAGTGCCTTCAAGTATGACTTATACAGAGACCCAATGAACCTATCCTGTGCCATCCTCATAATCTCTGACATACTTGAGCTCATTGTTGTAATTACTGTGTCATTTCATCTTGTTGAGGGTCTTCCTCTTTATCATTGACCCTCCACCTTTCCTAGCATGATGTTTCTTTCCGAGGAATAGCAACTCCGAATAATATGCCCAAAGTATGTAAGATAAAGATTTTCATCTGCTTCTAAAGAGTACTCTGACTGCACAAGACATATCTGGAGTTTTGGGTTTTTTTTGACAGTCCATAAGATATTCAGTACTTTTCTTCAAAACCACAACTCAAAGGCATCAGTTGTTCTTCTGTCATCCTTATTCATTGTCCAGCTCTCAGATGTACAGGAAGTGATTAAAAAGAAAGAATTATGGCCTGAATCAGGCTCACCCTAGTCTTCAAACTGACACCATTGCTCTTCATAATTTAAAGAAACCTCTGACAGTAGACTTGCTCAGTTCAGTACATCTTTTGATATCTTCACTGTTGGTACCTAGGATTGTGGAACTAAGTAAGAGGAAATCATTGACAATTTCAATCTTTTCGCCACCTATTGAAAGTTGCTTGTTGGCTTGCAGTGAGAATTTCTGTCTTCTTGATGTTGTGAAGTAATTCATACTAAAAACAATACTCTTTTAGGGGGTGGTGGTGGTGCTTGAATTATAAGTTTATTGTCTTTATCTTAAAAAGTCTTCACAGAAAATTGGTTTAACTATCAACAGCCCACTCCTGAGGATGGGGAAGTTTGCCTTTTTCTGAGCTATCTGATCTTTCTCCTGGGCAAGAGATATTTTGGGGTGATTCTACCTCTTCTTTTTAAAACATCTTTCTTACACTTCTTCTAATAAACTGGATTCTTTCGTATGGCAGTGTGTGCTTCCTTATACATTTCCATTATGTCTGGAGGTATGTTGTTCTTTATGTACTGAGAGAATTGTTTCTTATAAGAATCTTCATCTTCTTCCATTAGGTAATGCATATAATCGGCAACATTCTGACCCATGGTGTGTTTCCAATGTACTTCTGTGTTGATTGCCTTGCTTTCTCAATCATAAACAGGGACCACTTGATACTGGGAGGAATAGATAAGCCTCCATCCACAGGTCCCTTCAGAGCCCCAAACACTTTATTTCCTGTAGTTGTTGCGGCAAGGTCTGCATCCAAATAGCAGGTGAAGGCACCTGGTTGGCCACCAATGTTTTCCACATTGTATTCATCTCAAGTTCCTTCCAATTGGCCTTCCTAGCTCTCATCCATGTTACACCTATTGAGAAGCCTGCAGGAAAGCAGCAGGTCGGTACAATATTCTGTAGCATAATTTTTCAGGTCAACTTTCACACCATACTTTGGAAGTTCATGAGAGCAGGCTGTGTAGACTATCATAACGCCTTCTATATGGGCATAAGCAATCTGGAAAATTATAGCTCTGCTGGTTACATGAACTATCATCCTGTATTTGGGTGTGTTGTACTTATTTTTATTTTGGCTTACTGAGCATTTCTGAGCATAGTAATCAGTTTTACCCTGGTGTTGTTTTCTAAATTTCACTTGTTATCTCTTGAAGTAGGCCTTATCCTTGACAAATTTAGCAAACCTCATCTTGCAGAACAAAGACAAAAGCTATGCTCTTTAATCATCCGTGGGAAGCATTTCAAGACCTCCTCACTTTCAGCCTGCAAGATCATCTACATTATGCAGGTTGCTTAGGCAACCTCTGACCCTTACATTCTTCTTTATGGAGTCCACTTTCTTAAATGAGAAACAAATTCAAGTCTTAAGTTGCAATACTGACAGATGCTATGAGCAAAATCTTGAAAGATCCAGGAAGCCTGAAAAGAAGATAGAGGGAATGCACATTCACTGTACCAAAAAGAAGTGGTCAACAACAAAATATTTCTTACCACTGGGCCAATTGGCAGCATCAGGATGGATGGTGAAGAGATTGAGACATTTAACAGTTTTCGTTAACGTGGCTCCACAGTCAACACTCTTGGTAACAGCAGCCAGGAAATCAAGAGGCAAATTGCATTGGGAAAGTCAGCTGTGAGGGACCTCTCAAGAGTGGATTCGAACTGCAGCACAACTTCTTGACACTAAGCCACCAGAGTTCTAACTGGCGAGGAGGCTAACCAATGGGAAGTCCAGGAACACAGCTGGCACATATTATGGGATATAAGTTGTCTCCCAGCAAGTATCAAATAAATAGGAAAGAAAGACAAAAGCTTAGGAACAGTTATAATAAGGCTTACACACTTTTCTCTCATTGTTTTAGAGTTGGAACCCACTCATAGCTGACCCTAAGTGGATTACAGAGGCTATAAATTAGACTGTTATTGTTGTTGTTGTTATGTGCCCTCAGAACCAACTCATAGCTGGCCCACCAGTGGGTTTTCAAAGGCTGTAACTCACACAGGAGATTGTCCATATTTCTTCCATGGAGCAGTTAGTGCATGTATCTTTGGGTTGGTAGTGAAACTCCTTAACACTAAGCCACACAGTGGAAGTAGATTATTCCAAGGCTATAAATCTTATGGCACAGAATAGGACAGGATTCAGGTCTGTTGTTCATAAGGTCTTTATGAGTCATACTCAAGTCAGCAGCATCTAACAACAACAAATCTTATGGGAGGAGATTGCCCCATCTTCCAAAGAGCTGCTGATGGATTTAATTTGCTGGAGAAGCTCAGCCTCTGGGTTAGTAAGGCAACTGTGTATGTACTAAACCACTGGAGTTCCCATGTAGGCTTACAGCTGCCCTGTAATTGAAACTTTTGATGAATGTCTCATCTGGTTATACTATCAGTCAAGACATCTAGAGATTTCCATGAAGACCATTAAGTGGTCTTCTGTGAGAACTTGAATCCTTGACAGCAGATTTACCCAATACAACACATCTTTTGATTTCTTGACTCCTGCTATAATGGGTGCTGATTGTGGATCTAAATAAAATGAAATAATTGTAATCTTCAAACTTTTCTCCATCCATTGTGGTGATGCAATTTGGTCCAGTTGTGAGGATTAATATTTTCTTGATGTTGAGATTTCATTCAGATTGAAGGCTTTAAATATGTATAGTTTATTGTATAAATTTTACATTTATGGAGCTAACTATATATTAATTTTTAGTGTGTGTCAAAGAGGACAAATTATTATATAATATTAAAGGGCAAGCACTAGTTTTCTGTAAATCAGAAGTCTTGACAATTGCTGGTATTTTTATTTAAATAAGGCTTATTCATGTAAAAATACTCAAAGGTTCACATTTTATAAAAGGGTCTAGTTATGATTCCAGCTATGTGTCACCTTGACTGCTTATGATTCTCTGGTTTGGCAGATTTATTGTGGTCACTCCTTTGATGATGTTTATGGTCATGTAATCATTTCTTTGAAGAGGTCTGCTATGAGCCAACTACCAGTTGAGGGGAAGTTTCATCAGGGCCTGAATCTTGGAGACGTCTGTATATAAGAAGTCTGGTAGAACTGGTTGCCTATTGTTCAGTCTCAGAGGAGCATCTGGTGTCTTAGCTTTTTTGTTCCTTGGACCTACCTTATCTGATAACTTTGGATTTTTCAGCCTCCACAACTACATGCCAGGGACCTAATTACATGCCGGCTCCTAGAAGTACATGAGTCATATCTTTTATCTATATCTGTATCTGTTTCTATTTATATCTCTATATATTGTTACTGTTTTATGTGCTACGAGTCATCTGTGATTCATAGTGACCCTATGTACAACAGTCTTAAACTCTAATCTGTCCTGTGCCAATCTCACTGTCTCTGACACATCTACCCCACTACCCCAGTCACTGAGTCAATCCGCCTCATAGAGGGTCTTCCCCTCCTGTACTGTCCCTCCACCCTCCCAAGCATGATGTCCCTCTCCAAGGACTGGTCCCTCCTTGCAGCCTGTCCAACGTATGTCATATGAAGCCTCAGAATCCTTGCCTCCAAAGAGTAGCCTGGTTTAAGCCTCTCCAGGATGAACCTGTTCATTTTCTTAGGAGTCCATGGAATATTCAATACTCTTCTCCAACACCACAGCTCATAGGCATCAATTCTCCTTCTATCCTCCCAAGTCATTGTCCAGCTCTCTGATGCATAGCAAGTGATTGTAAAGACCACGGCCTGTATCAGGCACATCTTAGTCCCCAGAGTGACACTATTGCTCTTCAGTACTTTGGAGAGGTCACTAACAGCAGACTTTCCCATCGAGCATTACCTAGAGAAGCAAACCTAACCAAATTTATAAAAATTTGGTTAGGTTTGCTTCTCTAGGTAATGCAGCCTTAGGTAGGTCTCTTCAGAAAAATTAAAGTACAAAAAGTGTGTTGTTGTTATGTGCCATCAAGTCACCTGTGTTGATTGTGAAGCCAAGTAAGCTAAAAACTGTTAACAATTTCAATCTCTTTACCGTCCACCATGATGCTTGTCAGCACAGTGGTGAGAACCTTTGTTTTCTTGATGTTGAGCTTCAATCCAAGATATACTATAAAAAAATTACTTATCTTCCATATATTACCTCTAGATTTAGTCTTCAAAAACCCAGCCTCTGCTAAACTGAAATGGGATCCATATCTCACA
>NW_006400092.1:1740704-1742773 GCF_000299155.1 Elephantulus edwardii | reverse complement strand
TGGTCATCCTCAGGTGGTCCTTGCTCTTTTTACAAATGTACAGATGCTGCCCTGGACATGCTCATCAGGTTGTGCTAAGAAATCTGGAGGACAACTACTGGGCCAACTGACTGAAAGAGATCCATCCTTATTCCCATTTCAAAAAAAGATGACCCAACAGAGTATGGAAATTATTGTACAATATCACTCATATCATACGCAAGCAAAATCCTGCTGAAGATTATCCAGAAATGACTAAAACATTACCTTGCCAGAGAATTGCCAGAAATGAAAGCTGAGTTTAGAAGAGGTCGTGGCACTACAGACATTACATCAACAATGTCTAATGGATCTTTGCAAAAAGCAAAGAGTACCAGAGAGTCATCAACCTGTATTTCATTGACTACGCAAAAAACATTTGACTGTGTTGATCACAATAAATTGTAGTTAACCTTGAAGAGATTGGGAATCTCAGAACACTTGATTGTGCTTATACAAAACCTATACTTAGACCAGGAAGCAGTGCTCAGAACAAAGCAGGGAAACACAGCATGGTTCAAAATCAGGAAGGGAGTGTGTCAGGGAATGCATCCTGTCTCCATATTTTTTCAATCTATATGCAGAACACATCATTCGGGAGGCTGAGCTTTATGAGCAGTAATGTGGTGTCAGAATTGGAGGAAGACTCACTAACAATCCACGTTATGCAGATGATACAACTTTGCTTGCTGGAACTGAGGAAGACCTGAAGCGCTTGCTGCAAAAAGTCAAGAACTCTAGTCGTATATAGTCAATATGGATTGAAACTTAACATCAAGAAGATGAAGATTCTCACCACTGGGCCAATTGACAGCACCATGATGAATGGAGACGAGATTGAGGTTGTTAATACCTTGCTCAGCTCCACAATTAACACTCTTTTAACCAGCAGTCAGAAATTCAAAAGACAAATTGCATTAGGTAAATCTGCTATCAGGGACCTCTACAGAGTACTGAGAAGCAACCATGCCAATCTAGAGACTAAAGCACACCTGATTCAGTCCACGGTCTTCACAATTACTCGCTATGCATCAGAGAGTTGGGTAATGACTAAGGATGATAGAAGTAGAATTGATGCCTTTGAGTTGTGGTGCTATAGAAGAGTCTTAAACATACCATTGACCCCCAAGAAAACAAATAGATCTGTTGTGGTGAGAGTGAAACCATGTTTCTCCTTTGAGGCTAGGATTGTGAAGTTCTGTCTTACATAGCTTGGCCATGTGGCCAGGAGGGACTGATCCTTGGAGAAGGACATCATGGAGAAGGGAGGAGAAACAGTGCATTGGGGAAGACCTCAGATGAGATGGATTGCTATACTGATTGAGGCAACAAGGGTAGGTGTGTCAGAGTCAGTAAGACTACTGGTTCAGATTGGCCAGACTTCAGAGATATTGTACCAAGGTCATAATGACTCCATGTGACTCGATGGCACACAGCAACAACAACATATTAATTATCGTATGAAACATAGTGAACAAGAATGAAAAACAATATATATTAATTATTGTATGCAAACCAATATAAAACAGATTAAAAATTTTATCATGCAAACACAAAAAGGCCTTTGTTTTTAGTTTTTGTCTAGTTGATTCCCACTCATAGCAGTAGAACAGTAGGATTTCCAAGGCTATAATCTTTCTCCCTTAGTAGAACTGTTATTGTTATGTGCCGTTGAGTCCAGTAAGACTCATAACAACCTACAAACAACAGATCTGAATTCCATTCTATCCAGCACATTCTCATCATCTCTCATTTTGCTGCAGTTATTATCATTCTTTTTTTGTTTTTTACTTTTCCTTTTTTTAAAAAAAATTATTATTCATTTCAGTGAAAACTTACAGAGACTTTGGATTTCCATTCATTCATTGTTGCACTTTTCTCCCCTCCCAACCCTCTCCCCTTGTACACTATCCTCTTGGAAAAGTAAAAGAAAAATTCTTTCATTGTTTTACAATCCCTCCTCCCAGGTCCACTCCACTATACAGCCTTCGCTCTGGACTGTTGTCATGACAAAAATCCCTAATAATTTTCCTTCTTAAACAGCTTTCTCC
>NW_006400092.1:1732687-1739859 GCF_000299155.1 Elephantulus edwardii | reverse complement strand
TTCTTTCTTGCTGAGGGTCTTCCTCTCCATCACTGACTCTTAACCTTTACAAGGATTATGTCCCTTTCCAAGAAATAAGCTTTTCCAACAACATGCCCAAAGTATATGAGATGAAGCTCCACCATTCTTACCTCTAAAGAACACTCTCTCTGCACTTTCTTCAATACGTATCTGATTGCTCTTTTTGCACTCCAAGGGTTGTCCATTCAGTACTCTTCTCCAACAACACAATTCAAAGGCATCCATTCTTCTTCTGTCATCCTTATTCATTGTCCAACTTTCAGATACAAAGCAGATGGTTGAAAAGAGTATAGCTTGAACCAGGCACATCTGACACCAATAATAATATGCCTGGTGCCAAGGCAAAGGCTGACCTTTCAGTAAGCAGCTGAGTGTTTAACTTGTGTGCTGCCACTCTTTTTATTAAGTGCTAGCTGCCAGAAAATACCACCCAGACGTCTGGCTGATGATGCACACTGTGTTCATTTATTTTGCAGTGAAGAGACCACTATGTAATGGTGTCTGCGCAGAGGGAGGCAAAGCAGTGATATATATGAGATTTGGGGGGGTCTTGTTTAAGCTGAGTGTTTCAGTGAAGAAGTTTGATTATGATTTAGTTAATGTCATAAGGTAATAGTTTAGGTTTGTGGACACAATAGGGTTAAGGTTTTGAAAAGATTTAGAAAATAAACAGTCATTTGATAACTGGTCTTTTGGAAAGTTAAGTAGTTTAAAATGGTTTTACCAGGTGGATTTAAAATGAACAATAATGTTATTGTTTCTAGGCAAGAATTTCCTGGAATACTAAAGCCATAGAGATGAAGAGACCAGGATAGTAATATCAAGTTAATGTATCTAGTAAGCTGTGTGAGTGTGATGACTCTTAGGTTTTCATATATCTTTTTAGAAATAATCTGTGTATATTTAAATAAATACATATAAATTAGCAAAAATTATCATTTTTTACCTGCTAATTATTATTGCAGAAAACCAAGAACTGAGTATAAGATATTCCTTAAGTATGGCTACTCAGTAGCTTATATTGTTTTATATAGTCTTTATTTGCAGATAATTCATATTTTAATCCCACTGCTCTGTCAATTGCCTTACTGTGGTGGCTTGTATGTTGCTGTGATGCTAGAGAGTGTGCCATTTGTATTTCAAATGCCAGCAGGGTCACCTATGGCAGAAAGACTTCAGAGTAGCTTTCAGATTAAGACAGACTAAGAAGCAGGACTGGTCAACCACTTCTGGAACAACAGATATTTTTAAAAATCCAATGGATAACAAAAGAATGTTGTTGGAGATAATACTAGAAAATGAGCTCCTCAGCCTCGATCGCTAAAGACAAAGATGAAGAAATTGAGGACTTCTACCAGATTTTAATGTACTCACCAGATTGTACCAAGAAATCTGCAAAACAGCTACCTGGACAACTGACTGGAAGAGATCCATATTAAAGGGGGGGGGGAAGCTAATGAAATAGAATGGATAAGTTTTTGAACAGTATAATTAATATCTTAGAAGCAGGAGTGTCATACACGTCCTAAACAACATGCCTCCAGAAACTCTCTAAATGTTGTTAGTTGTAGAGGGGCTTTGGGCAATCAACAACAAAATCATTAATAACACATGCAAGCAAAAGTACATTAAAGATATTTTTGGGAGGAGGAATAGCTTTTTTATTGGGGAAACATTGGTTCCATGTGTGTTGTTGGTAAGGATTGCAGTCACATTTACAATGCTTGCTTTTTCCACACCACTTTGAATGCATGTAACCACGTACCTCAACTCTTAGCAAACTCTAGTTTATTACAGGGTTTAGGTTTTTTGGTTTTAGTTTGGTTGGTTGGTTTGTTTTTTTTTTTTACTATTTAAAATAAGAGTATGCAGTTCTTACAAGTATTGTTGCACCAATGTACACATTTAACTACATATTTGGAGACACTAACTACCCTTTCAAACATCAGGTCATATGCATATAATAAATATAAATTTGAACAGCTAGCTTTTGGTCTCTGAAAAAGACTCCATTCTCAGAACAAAATGGCACAAGTACAAAATAATGATCCTTTATGTTTTCCATTCTTTTTAGTTTCACACACAGAGTAGCCAAAGGGAAGGGTGCAGGGCACATCCAGGAAAGACTCCCACACATTCCTTGCTCATCACCCCCATTGGAGCCAAGACATGAGGGTCACGACTCACTGTATGTGTGAAAACCCTTTGGTCATACATAGCTGTGTTTCCATCTTGTCTCCATAACTTTTCAATCTATATGCAGAACAGATCATTCAGGAGGCTGGGCTTTATGAGGAGGAATGTGACATCAGGATTGGAGGAAGATTCATCAACAACCTGCGTTATGCAGATGACACAGCCTTGCTTGCTGAAACTGAAGAAGACCTGAAGCGCTTTCTGCAGAAGATGAAGGACTGTAGTCTTTAATATGTATTGAAGCTCAACATCAAGAAGACAAAGATTCTCACACTAGGACAATTGACAGCACCATGATGAATGGAGAAGAGATTGAGGTTTTTAACAGTTACAGCTTGCTCGACTCCCAGCGCCAGCAGTCAGGAAAATCAAAAGATGAATTGCATTAGGTAAATCTGCTATCAGGGACCTTTCCAGAGTACTGAGAAGTAACAATGTTTAGAGACTAAGGTGCACCTGATCCAGCCTACGGTCTTCACAATTACTTGCTATGCATCAGAGAATTGGATAATAACTAAGGATGATAATGAAAAATCGATGCCTTTGAGTTGTGGTGCTGGAGAAGAGTCTTGAACATATCATGGACCACCAAGAAAATAAATAGGTTTATCTTGGAGAAAGTGAAACCATGTTTCTCCTTGGAGGCTAGGATTTTGAAGCTCTGTTTTACATGCTTTGGGTATGTGGTCAGGAGGGACGGATACCTGGAGAGGAACATAATGTTCAGAAGGGTGGAGGGACAGTGAAGGAGAGGAAGATCCCAGATGAGATGGACTGATACAGTGACTGGGGCAATGAGAGTAGGTGTGCCAGAGTCAGTGAGACTGGCTTTGGACAGGGTAGGTTTCAGAGCTATTGTACATATGGTCTCTAGGAGTCACAGGAGACTCAATGGCATATAACAACAACAACAACAACAACAGTTGTATTTCAGAACAAGAGGAAAGAGTTAGGGAGCTGACCCTATCCTTGCTTAGCTGATACAACACTCATTTTTATTCTGGTGGACAGAGCCCTTAGAAGAGCCCTTGGCCAGGCAGTCCAGACAGGAGGTGACTGGGACCTCCTCTAGGCACAAAGGAGAAGATGTCCCTCTGGGGGACACTGACAGCAGTCTGACCAGGACCTGTGTGTGTCCGGCAGGTGCCAGCTGTTGGCATCTCCACATTCTACCGCCTTGCTCTCACCTGAGCCAGGAACAGTGCTGGATGAAGGTTCTAGACAGAGAAACAGCTGCAGACAGACCTGAGGTGACAGCACGGGACTTAGTGACCCCTGCCCAGGACCTTGGCCCTCCCTGACACAGACAGGTATTGCCTCTGCCCACCTGCTGTCCGCAGCAAGCACAATGCCGGACACAGTCACAAAGCATCAGTGGCTTACATTGCAGGCTACACACAAAACCCACCAGTCCTCAGATGTGTGTCTACACGCAGCTTTCCCTGTGGCTAGACCTTTTGCTGAGTGGTCAGTTTTAACTTAGTCCAACACCGAAGCATGTTTGTTTGGAGGCATTGCTGAGAGGAGTTGTGTTAGCAACAGCCTCCACAGACAGTCTCAACTTTGAATTGTGAAAACTCCGGTGACTGACCTTACAGTGAACACAAGTGGTCAAGGCGTGGAGCCGAGGTGGAGGCAGCTGCCTGCCCAAGTGGACCATGTGTGGTCATTTCTCACAGATATTCCATGTCCAGGAGTCTCCCCACAAAGACCATGGCTTGACAGTCAGTTTATGTATGTTCCCAATGCACCAGCTAATGGGTGTGAGGCCAAGAGCCCTCCAATCCTTAGCTGGGCCCCCCAGACCTGCTGGCCAGAGTGTGTGAGGCTCAGAGTCCAGGAGAGCCCCCATTCCACAGCTTGGTCCCCCTGACCAGCCGGCCAGGTTGTGGGAAGCTGAAAGGCAGGGAGAACTCCAAGTCCTACAGTCAAGTGGTGCTGACCATTGGCTGCACCAGAGACTCCTGCCTTTCTGCAGCAGGGAAGGATTAGGGGGAGTCATAGCAGTCAAGGGGCCTGGTTCTTACTCAGGAGGGACAAAAGGGCCACCAGGATCCAGAAGGTGATGAGGAAGGGCATGTGGACCCACAGCCACTGCAGGCTGACCACTGGGACTACGCTGATATTTTGGGATACAGTGGAGGGTTCTGGTCCCACTCCTCACCAACAGGTGTTTCTGTGCTGAAGGGATCCACCAGTCACACTGTCAGGGCCAACAAGCTCAAGCTAAACACCATTGTCCACACGATCCTGAGTAGGGGTGCTGCGAGCAGGGGTCCTGACAGGTGGTGGCAACTGGCTCCAGGAAGCTCAGCAGTGTCCACATTGGTCCTCATGTGCCTCAGGACTGGCTGCACAGGGGTCTTTGAGGTCATCTCTAGCAAGTGGACAGAGAGGAGTTAAAACTGCCTTGCTGCTACTGCTGGACCAGGCTGGGAGACTGTGAGCCTAGGGATTTGCTTTGTTCTATAAGCTGCTCCTTCTGCTTATTAATTATGGTCATTAAAGATTATTAAAAAACAGCTAGAACAGTACATTGACAAAGAACTACCAGAAATTTAAGCTGGATTTAGAATTGCACCAGGTTAATAATTGCTATATGCTGGGCCAATTGGCAGTATCATGATAGACGATGAAGAGATTGAAATTGCTAACAGCTTCAGTTTACTTGGCTCCACAATCAACACTCTTGGCACCAGCTGCTAGGAAATTAAAAGACGAATTGCATTGGGAAAGTCTGCTGTCAGAGACATCTCCAAAGTACTGAAGAGCAACAATGTCAGTCTGGAAACAGGTGCACCTGATTCAGGCCATGGTCTTTGCAGTTATTTGCTACACATCAGAAATCTGGACAATAACTAGGGATGATAGAAGGAGAATTGGTGCCTTTGAGCTGTAGTGCTGGAGAAGAGTATTGAATATACGATGGACTGCCAAGAGAAGAAATAGGTTTGTGCTAGAGGGAATGAAGCCAGGCTGCTTCTTGGAGGCAAGGATTCTGAAGTTTCATATGACATACTCTGGACATGTTGCAAGAAGGGACCAGTCCTTGAAAAGGGACATCATGCTTGGGAGAGTGGAGGGCCAGTGCAAGAGAGGAAGAACCTCAATGAGATGAATCGATTCAGTGACTGGGGTAATGGAGGTAAGTGTGTCAGAGATAATAAAATTGGCCCAGGATAGAGCAGGGTTTAGGGCTGTTGTATACAAGGTCACTATGAGTCTCAGGTGACTTGATGGCACATAACAACCACAACCAAAGGATTCTGAATCACAAGAAATTATGGCTAATATTGAAAAGACAGGAAATTTCTGAACACTTAATTATGTTTATGTGAAACCCAGACCTAGACCAAAAAGTTGTTGTCCAAACAGCAAAAAAAATATCATGGTGTAAAATCAAGAAAGGTGTGTGTCAGGGTTGTATTATTTCTCTATATTTATTGAATCTGTGTGCTGAGCAAATCATGTGAGATGCTGGGTTTTATGAAGAAAAATGTGGTATCAGAAATTAAAGAAGACTTATCAACATCCAATGTTATGCAGATGACACACCATTACTTGCTAAAAGCAAAGAGGTCTTGAAATGATCCCTGCAGAAAATCAAAGAATACAGCCTTTAATATGGATTACACCCCAATTTCAAGAAAACAAAAGTGCTCACCACTGAGCCAATATTATACATGGGGGGGGGCGGAAATTGACATTTTCAACAATTCCCTTTTACATGGATCCACAATCAACACCCTTGGCATCATCAGTCAAAAAGTAAAACACAAAACTAACCAGGTTGCATTGGGAAAATGTGTCAGAGATCTCTCCAAAGTGCTAAAAAACAAGGATGTTATTTGAAAGATTGAAGTGTGCCTGATTAAAGCCATGTATCTGAAAGTTGGACAATGACTAAGTATGAAAGAAGAAGAATCAATACCTTTGCAAAGTGATGTTGGAGAAGAGTATTTATTGGCCCATGAACTGTCAAAAGAACAAATATGGCTTCAACAAAGTGTAATTAGGCTGCGTCTTAGAGGCAAGAATAGTGAAATTTCCTCTCACATTCTTTGAGCATGTTGTTAAATGGGGCCAGTCCTTTGGAAAAGACATAATTCTTGGAAAGGTGTAGAGTCAGTGAGCATGAGGAACACCATCAACAAAATGGATTGACACAATGACTATAACAATCACTGAACTTGAGTATACCAGAGGTGATGAGGAAAGCACAGGATGAGGCAGAACTCAGATCTGTTCTTTGTAGGATTGCTATGAGTTAGTCATAGTTGACTCAATGGCACCTAACAACAACAACAATCAACTTTTGTAGTATAAAGGTGATTGAGCGTGCAATCAAGATGCATTAGTAATGATTAGTGACTGGAATGTAAAAGTATGAAACAAAGAAGATGGACTGGTAGTTGGAAAATACAGCCTTGGTGGCAGAAAAGAACCTGGAAAGAGATATTGGAGATCATTATCAGCAGCCAAAATCTCACTGTCAGAGGCTGACTGTGGGGACAGACCTTCAACTATTCATATGTAAGTTCAACTGAAGGTGAATAAAATGAAAACAAGTCCACATGAAGCAAAATATGATCTTGATTGAATCACAACTGAATTTAAAAAGCATCTTGAGAATAGATTTGATGCACTGAACTATCTAATTACTGAAGACTAGACAAGTTGTTGGGGGACATCATCCACAAAAAAAGCAAAAGGTCATTACAAAGATGGGGAGGAATAAAAAACCAAAATAGATGTTAAAAGAGACTCTGAAATTTGCAATAGAATGAAAAGAAGTCAAAACAAAAGGAAGGAATGCTGAAGTAAGAGAGTTGAACACAAAATTTCAAATAACAGCTTGAGAAGACAAAGCCAAGTATTATAGAAAAATATGCAAGGAGCTGGAGTTAGAAAACCAAAAGGGGAAAACAGACTCACTATTAATCAAGTTGAAAAAA
>NW_006400092.1:1728179-1732587 GCF_000299155.1 Elephantulus edwardii | reverse complement strand
TTTTTTTTAATTTTATGTTGGTTTGCATACAAAATTCATGTACATTGTGTTATATATAATCCTTCATTTTCATTCATGTTTCAAATTGTCACTCATACATAATTGTGTTTTAAGAAATTAATCACCATTAATCCATATCTACGGTTACCCCTTCTTCTCAGGCCCCATTGAATCTTTTCTAATTTCTTCACTCTCCTCTTCTGTACATCAAACTCTGTTATCCTAATAATTTTCCTTCTCTCTAACCTCCATACCCCTTCTTTTTCCCTTTTAGAATTTTATACACATCTTATTCATTATCCTTCTATTTCCACAAAAATGGCCTCAGGCAGTATGTGTCTTTATGAGACTGAGTTCGTTCAGCATAATGCTCTCCAGATTCTTCCATGTTATATTGTGGTTTGCAAAATTGTTACTCCTTAGTGCTGCATAGTATTCCATTGTGTGAACGTACCATAATTTCTCAATCCATTTGTTTGTTGATGGACATTTGGGCTATTTCTATTCTCTTGCATTTGTGAATAACACTACTATGAACATAGTGTATAACTCTCCACTCATGTCTCAGTTCTAATATTTCTAGCTGTGCCATAGCTGGGTCATATGGGATTTCTAGGTTCAGTTTTTGAGGAAATATCAAACTGCCTTCCAGAGTGGTTCTACCATTTTACAATCCCACCAGCAGTGCATGAGTGTTCCAATCTCTCCACATCCTTTTCAATATTTATTGTTTGCTGTCTGTTAAATTTTGCTACTGCTACTGGGGTGATATGGTATCTCATTGTGGTTTTAATTTGCATCTCTCTTATTGCCAGTGATTTTGAACATTTGTTCTTTTGTCTATTGGCCGTCTGAATGTCTTATTTTTTTTTTTTTTTTTGTGAAAAGTCTTTGTGTGTTTTGCCCATTTTGGAAACCCTATAATATTCTAGAAACTTCTGTTATGAGACCCTTGTCTGAGGTACCCTTGTCTTAGGTGTCATTGTCAAATTTTTTTTCCTAGTCTGTAGGTTTTATTTTCACTCTACTGGAAAAAGTTTTTGATGTACATAGGGACCTGATTTTTACAAAGTCCCACTTGTTTTACTTTATCCTCTTCTAGTTGTACATTTCTAGCTATATTTGCAAGCTTATTTACACCATGGGCTACAGTTTCTAGTTTGGTCTCATTATGTCTCTTAATGATCTTTATGGTTTTGGGTTTTTCCCCTAGTTCTCTGAATTTCTGATAGTTCCCTGCTGATGGACTCTTCCAATTATTTTTAAACAATCTTTAGCAAGATTTTAATTGCATGTGTCATCAATGATATTGTTCATTAATTTTCACAGTCTATTGTATCACATTCTTTTGGAAAAAACCAATTATGGATCTCTTCCAGTGAGTTGACCAGGTAGCTATCTTTGAAATTTCTTGTCAGAGACTGGTGAGGATGTCCAGGCTGCATCTGTTTCCTTAAACATTTAAATTGATGCCATCAAATATTGGGCCTTATTTTTTGCCAATGTCTTCAGTGCAGCTTGGATTTCTTGCTTAATTATTTTTGGGACTTGATCATATGTGACTTTCTGAAAAGGTTCAATGTCAGCCAATTCTTCTTTGGTATTTTGACACTGTATATTTCTTCAATCTTCTTTTGGAAGCTTGCAGTTCACTTCAATCTTCTTTTGATACTTCCTACATCATTTAATATTTTTCCATAGAAAAATCTGGACACCTACCTACAAAGAGCTTAAGTAGAATCCACACCATACACAAAAATCAACTCAAAGTGGATCAGAGAATCGATGTGTTGGGTCAATCTTGGCTAAGAGCAGAGAATATTATAAAGATATTTATATGTATTTTTGATTATACAAAAATATTTAACTGTGTGGGTCATAACAAATTATGGCTGATGTTGGAAAGATTGGAAATCCTAGGACACCATACACAAAAATCAACTCAAAGTGGATCAGAGAATCGATGTGTTGGGTCAATCTTGGCTAAGAGCAGAGAATATTATGAAGATATTTATATGTATTTTATTGATTATACAAAAATATTTAACTGTGTGGGTCATAACAAATTATGGCTGATGTTGGAAAGATTGGAAATCCTAGGACACTTATTTTTCCTCATGCAAAATCTATATATAGACCAAGAAGCAGTTGTCAGAATATAAGAAGAGGATACTGCATAGTTTAAAATTAGAAAATGTGTACGTCAGTGTCATATCTTTTCATACCTATTCAGTCTGTTTGCCGAACAAATAATTCAAGAATCTAGACTATATGAAGAAAAAGTTATAACATGATTGGAGGAGGACTCATCAACTACCTGCATTATACTGGTGGCACAAACTTACTTTCAGAAACTAAAGAAGACTTGAACACTCAGTGAAGGAGATCAAGAACTACAGCCTTCAGTACGAGTTACTTCTTAGTATCAAGAAAATAAAAATCCTCATGACTGGACCAATATACAATATCATGATGGAAGGAGAAAAGATTGATGTTGTCAATTATTTACTTGAATCCACAATTAACACCCATGAAAATAGTGGTCAAGATGGCAAAAGATGGGCTGTATTGGGAAAAATATGCTGTCAAGAACCTCTCCAAAGCATGAAAAAAAAGCGATGATGTAACTTTGATGAAAAGTCTAAGGTGTGCCTGACACAGCCATGATCTTTTCATTTGCTTCTTATGTTTTTGAGAGGTGGCCAATGAATAAGGACTGAAGAAGAAGAATTGATGCCTTTGAATTGTGGTGTTGGCAATGAGTACTGAATATCCTGTAGACTGCTAAAAGAATAAACAAGTTTATTCTTGGAGAAAGGGGAGCCTCCTTAGAGGCAAAGATTTTGAAACTTGCTCTCACATACTTTGTGCAAAGTTTAAGAATGGGACAGTCCTTGGAAAAAGACATCATTCTGGAAAAGGTGGAAGGTCAGAGAAAGAGAACAAGATCCTATAGGAGATAAAATAACAGAGTGGCTGTAATAATGGATTTGAGTGTGGCAGAGATTATGACGATGGTGCAGAATAAGTTCAGACCTGTTGTTCTTAGGATCTCTGTGAGGTGTAGTCAACTCTGCAGCACTTCACAACAATGTATTTTAATCTTTTTCATTGATCCTGTCTTCACTGGGTTCTTTAGAGAAGCAATACTATTTGAAATGGTGATATAGCATGCAGATAAGGCCTTGAAAAAACGTGTGGAACACAATTTTGTTTCATGGTGGTTTATTCTTTTTTATCATAAGGCAAAATTACAGAACTCAGTGGTCAAAGATGAAAAAGAATTAATCCATAAACAATGGAATCTGAAGGCAACAGTGTAGAGCCAGGAAGACTTCATTAAATGAATATGTCAGGCAATTACTGAGTGCCAATATGTACGTTATAATCACATTACTATCCTCACAGGGCTTAGAGTTAGTAAGGAAGGTAGTTATGGAGTATCTAATTATTGTTATCATAAAACTCAGGTTCATTTTTCATGGAGTGGTCAGTTTCAAAAAGACATTCTAATACGAAGGACCTGGGCGAAAATATAGAGCAATGATGGGTTAAAGTGCAATGGTGATTGATTTTATAACACATAGTCCATAAGAATGACTGTATGAAATATAATGTGAATGAGGAATAAATAATGTGAACCACAATGTATATAAACTTTGTAAGCAACCAATTTTTAAAAAGTTAAAAAAAGATTATATGAAACACAATGTGTATGAATGAAACATAATATAAAGCAATTATTATATGAGAGCCAATTAATTTTTTTAAAAGACATTCTAAGTTACAAGAATATAATAGGTTTTGTGGGGTTTTTTTGTTGTTGGTTTTTGGTGGTGGGGTTTTTTTAATTAGAAGCCCAGTCAACAGTTGTGGTGGTGGAGGTGGTGCCGTGGTTTGAATATATCAGCTGCTCCACAGAAGAAAAATGGACATTTCCTCTCAAGCAATTAAAATGCCTTTGAAAACCTCCTGGAGGTTCAACTACAAGTTGATTCTGACTTGATCACACACAATAACAACAGCAGTCAATGAGGAAGAACAGCAGCAATGCAAAGTGCCTCACCTCCTTCCCACCAAATATCTGATGTATGGCAAAGAGTCGTTAGAACAGAGCAGGGCAACACTGCATGGTTCAAAATTGGGAAGGGTGTACGCCAGGGATGTGTCATATCTCCATACTTTTCAACCTGTTTGCAGAGCAGATTATCCGAGAGGCAGGGCTCTATGAGGACAAGCATGGCGTTAGGATTGGTGGACGATCTATCAACAACCTGCGTTATGCAGATGAGACAACCCTGCTCGCTGAAACTGAGGAGGACCTCATGCACTTACTGCAGAGGGTCAAGGACTGCAGCCTTCAGTGTGGACTGAGGCTCAATGTCAAGAAGACAAAAATTCTCACCAC
>NW_006400092.1:1725998-1727731 GCF_000299155.1 Elephantulus edwardii | reverse complement strand
GAAGACCCTCTATGAGGTGGATTGATTCAGTGACTGGGGTAATCGGGATGGGTGTGTCAGAGGCAATGAGATTGGCACAGGATAGAGCATGGTTTAGGGTTGTTGTACATAGGGTCGCTATGAGTCGCAAACGACTCGACGGCACATAACAACAACAACAACAACATGGCAAAGCGAAACCAAGACAAAGAGGAAGTAATCAATAGGCTTGCAGATGGTCTGTAATTAATATTTTTGCTAACTCTTTTGTCCATTACTGGTCATCAGTTTGGAAACTTTAGAGTTTTATGTCTGCTTTTCAGTCCAGATTTCCAAATGTCTCCATGACAGTCTCCTGTAATGACTCGAACGTGTTCTATAAGTTCCAAGCATTTCTATCTTGGCTAAGAATGTCGTACGGTCATAATGTAGATCATTAACGTGGGGGGGAATACAGTATATATAGCTACAAGAAAGAGAATTTTTAGCAATACTGCCGACTACTGGTTTTACCTCCCTTCAATAGGATAAATGTAACGAACAGCAGAATTTATAGGAATAGAGAAAAGAGCTCTTTTATGGATTGAACTGTATCTTACTGATATAAGTGTCACCTTGAGACTTGACCATGATTCTCCGTATTATATCGTTTTCTCCATTTTGAGATGCAATTATTCTATGTTCTGTAATTCTTAACCTCTGGATGTCAGTTCCCCATTCAGTCAGTTTGTTGTACTGTGGTGGTTTATGTGTTCTTCTGATGCTGGAAGCTATGTCTCTGGTATTAAAAATATCACCAGGGTCACTCACTCATGGTACACAATTCTCAGTGGTGCTTTCAGAAGACTGGAAGGCAGAATTGACCATTCACTTATGAAAAAATTGACTAACAAGAGCATAATGAGTAACAGTGAATTAGAACATTGTCTAATATTATACTTGAAGACAAGCTCGTTAGGTGGGAAGACACTAAAAATAATGATCAGGGAAGAGCTGTTTCTCCTAATTAGAGCCAGTATTAATAATGTAAACAGAGTAAAGATTTCAAAACCGTCATTTGCTGATTTGGCACAACTTACAATGAAAGGAAATAGTACAAACAACAATTTAACATGTGTGAAGAATGAACCTAGGAAAACTGGAAGTCACCAAAAATGAAATCACTATATTCTAGACATGAACAAACTAAGATTTATTTGTACTGGTCATTTTGAATTGGATAATAAAATGACTTGCTCTGCTGTAAATGACAAATTAAATAAGAATTGTATGACATTCACATATGCACATAACAACAACAACATGACATTCATCATTAAAAAAATATATTTCATGATCTATCCTGAAGTGCAATGCTCACTGATAGGTTAATACCCACAAACATATATATAAGAAAGGCCTACTACCCTGCAACTATTCAAATTGACACACCCTTTAAAAAGCAAAAGATATATTGTTGTTGTTATGTGCTGTTGAGTCACCTGCAACTCATAGCAACCCTAAGAACAGCCCTAAACCCTGCTCTATCCTGTGCCAATCTCACTATCTCTGACACACCTACCTCCATTACCTCAGTCACTGCATCAATCCACCTCATAGAGAGTCTCCTTCTCCTGTACTGTTCCTCCACCCTCCCAAGCATGAGGTCCTTCTCCAAGGATTGGTCTCTCCTTGCAACCTGTCTAAAGTATGTCAGATGAAGCTTCAGAATCCAAGGAGCAGCTTGGTTTAACCCTCTCTAGGATGAACCTGTT
>NW_006400092.1:1711271-1724633 GCF_000299155.1 Elephantulus edwardii | reverse complement strand
TCCCTATCACTCCTCCCTGAGAGAGACTTCACCCTGAGTCATAAGGAAAAGGGGATGGCGTATTCTCTTAGCTACTTCCTGCTGAAAAGGGACTAATTGCAAGTAACCTTCAACACATTAACAACAATTAAACACACAAACTTCAGCAGATGGAGCACAATGGAATCAAATAAAGAACTGTTATCAAGAGGTGCCAGGCCTTGGAAAAGGATATCATTCTTGGAAAAGTGGAAAGTGGCCAAAGAATAAGAAGACCCTCAATGAGATGGACTGACTCAGTGACAATGGACTTAAACACAGTAGAGATTGTGAAGGTGGCACAGTATTGGGCAGGATTTTGATTTCTTGTGCACAGAGTCACTAGAAGTAGGAATCAACTTGAAAGCAGCTAAAAATAACAACAGGCAAGTAAGACAAGACTTAATCTAGTTTTGAGATGAAGAAAGAATTTACAGAAGTGAGTCTTGAATTGTAAACTGAAGTGTAAGCAAGAGTGATATAAAGAGTGGGAGAGGTCCAGACAGAGGAAATGGCTTATGCCTTCTTTGGAAATCCAGTTCTGATTTTCTACATCCATTCATTTCTGTACATCTGTGGTCTTCTTTTTAAAAATAGTTTTATTAATAACACACAAGGAAGATAACCCTCTGAGTTCTGGACATTGTTCAAAATTTGCCTTCTGTCTTTGGTAGAAGAGAGAATGATAAGAATGACAATTTATAATAATTTATTACAATTATAATTTTTTAAAAATGGAAAGAGTTTTTAGGAATCATCTAGTCTGTCTCAAATTTGAAAATAAGGAAACTGAGATCTAAAGAAAAGAATTCACTGTGCTATCTTCCATAATCAGCACAGGAAATAGGAGAACTACAAGACATTAAGCAGGTTGTAATCTCATAGAGAATCTGAAGCATTGATGCGTTTCCCTAGCAATTAGCCTTTCAGGATGTGTGGGAGGTGGAAAGGATTTAGAATAAAAGATAAGGTGTCCTAGGTTCTGAGCCTCCTTTCCCCTGGTTTCATAATCAGAAATTGCTGTCCTACAAACATAATAGTGTTTCTACAAGGTCTATTAGATATTCCATAGATTGCCACAAGACTTGTCAAAATCAGGGCGCTCTGGTGGCCCAGTGGCAAGAAGCTGTGCTGCAATCCTGAAGGCATGCGGTTTGAATCCACCAGATGCTCTTCTGAAGAAGGAGGGGCAATCTCCTCCTGTGCCAGTTGGATCTGACTCCAGATGGTACACAACAACAACAAGACTGTCAAAATCCATTTTGAAAGAGGTGCAACCAGGGTGTTCCTCAAAGGTAAGGATGATGAAACTTTGTATTACACACTTTGGGCATTTTGCAGGAGGGAAGAAGACTTCAAACTGGGGAAAGTAGAGGGTCAGTGAAGAAGAGGAAGGCCCTCAATGAGATGAATTAACATTGTGACTGCAGCCATGAACTTGAGCATGGTGGAGATGGTGATGATGACGTAGTACAGGGCAAGATTTTGTCACGTTATTTACAGAGCTGTTATTCATAGGTGCTGGTTGACTCATGAACAGTTAACAACAACTGTATCACACAGATACATGTGCAGCTGAAGTCCTAGGAGTGTAATGTGTAACGTGTGTGACAGTTAACCAACAGGTCAACGGCTTGGATCCACCCACTATTGTATGAGAAAAACATGGGCAGTCTCTTCTCACTAAGATTTACAAGAACATCAGCTCAATGGTAGATTGGGGTTTAGTTTAGGGAAGGCCAGAACTCCAAGGGTGTATTTATTCCCATCACATCTGCAAAATCACATCTATCATAAATTCAGGGACTTAAAAACTATGGAGATCTTACATTTCTAGTGGTCAGAAGTCTGAAATGGGTTTTTCTAGGCTTAAATCAGGTGCTAGATGAGACATTTTTTTGGAGGTTCTAGATGAGAATCTAGTTTCTTGCTTTTTCCATCTTCTAGAATACTGGTATCCCCTGGATTGCCAAAAGAATGAACAAGTCTGTCTAGGAGGTAGTACAACTAGGTTGCTCTTTGGAAGCATGGATGGTCAGACTCCATCTCACATATTCTGGGTATGCTGTCAGGAAGAGCTAATCCTTGAAGAAAAAGACATCATACTGGGAAAGGTGAATGAGTGTCAGAGAAAGAGAAGAAGACCCTCAATAAGATGGATTAGCTATAACAATGGTCTTAAGCATATCAGATCATGAGGACGGTGCAAGAAATAGGGAAAGGTTCAGGTCTGTTGTTCATAGGGTCTTTATGAGTTGTAGTTGACTTGATGGCACTTAACAACAGAGCTATATTCTTTGCATTGCTTAGCTCAAGATCTCTTCTTCCATTTAAGGCCAGCAGTAGCATGACATTTTCAAATCTCTCTGCTTCCACTGTCAAACTGTGTCTGGCTTTGTTATGATGCCCTCATGTACATTAGAACTGTGCCATCTCCAGAATTGGTTGGAGATCATATTTTTATGGTTTATAAAGTTTTATTTTAGATAAAACTTTATTGTGTTTTTGTTGAAGTTTACACAGTGTATTAGATTTTCATTTAACAATTGCTAGACAATTTTTTTCAATAGCATTAGTCGCATTTTCAACAATGTGTTAACAGCATTCTTATTGTATTTTGGTTAATACATGTGTCTGGTTGGCTTTGAAATGTACTTTATTGAGTGTGATTTTAAAAAGGATATGTGTGTTTAATTTAAAATATCAATTTTTCAGCAACTATTTAAATTTATGACAGTAGATTTTAGACGGTCAGCTTAAAATTTATAAACAAGCATATAATTTTTTTTAAAATTTTGATGCATATTTTATTGTAAAACTAAAAAAGATAATTTTCCGTGTGGCAATTTTCATGTTTCATTTAAAAAAATTTTTTTGCTATTTTTTCCATTAAGCTTTTCTTTTTTATTATTGTTATTTTTTTGTGCATTTCCTGTCAAATCAGATCTGACTGGTACAGGAGATTGTCCCTCCTCCAGCAGAGAATCTGGTGGATTCTAACCATGTATCTCTGGGGTTGCAGTGCAGCTTCTTGCCACTAGGCCACCAGAGCTCCCTTATTTGCTATTTTTAAAAAACACCTCACTGCAATTGGGTCAGAATCAGCTTATAGCTGACTCTCCATGGAGTTTCTGAAATAAATAAATCACACTGGTGGAGGCTGACCTTTAGATCAGCAGCACAACTCTCTACAGACTATGCCACCAGTTGTAGTCATTGATGTTACGTGCTGTGAGTGATATTATCCATACACATATAAGGCTGCTATTTTGTTATGTGCCATTGAGTTAGAACTGACTCACAGCTGACTCTCCAGTGGCTTTTCAGAGGGAATAGAGGTGATTGCCCATCTCTCGCCCTGAAGCAACTGGTGGATTCAAACCTCATGTGTTTGTGGTGGCAGTGCAACTCCTTACCACTAAGCCAAGACCTTCCTTTTATTCTCTTTAGGGGAAATATTACAAATCACAAAACTATCTTAAAAAACAGAGATTGAAGAATTGGACACAAAAATGTGTCCCACTGTGACCACAAAAATGTCAAGAGTCAGACAAGAAACCTATACCATAAATGCCTGTGATAAGTAACAGACACATCACTCACAACCATGGTCTCTACCTCTGACTTTTATTGCTAGAAAGCTTATTGTTTAATTGCTTAAAAAAACACCAGTGAAGGTTAATGTAAAGAGAATATCCACAAAAGTACTCCCTTGATCTATAACTAGATCACTGCTCTCAACTCAGAACTCCAGCACGACTCTTCCCTATCACAATATTCTCCTGGCCCCCAAAGGCAAGCACGCACTTAATGTTGCTGGTAATAATTTTCCTACTTTGCTTTGTAGTCATACCCAAAATGTAATTCTAAACAATGAGTTTACTTCCAACATGATATAAATGGAATCAGACACTGACTGTATCATCTTTGGGCTGAGCTTCTTAAAATTAGATCCTTAAAAGTTCCTCAATGCTGCTGACTAGACCTAAATTCATTAGTTTTCATTGCTGTATTTTAACTGAACCATTGATTTTTGTATCTTCCCCAGTGTTAACTGGTTTGCTGCATGATGCTGTTTAGGAATAGCTGTTTCTGCAAGAACTCAAAGGAAAGGCTTTTGAGAAGTGTGTAAATTCCTTTTCAATCTCTACAAAAGCTCATTTTACTTGGTTACCTTTTTTATCATTCAGAATGTTTATATCTAAAGATTCATTATAGCTGATTTTTGCCTTATTTTTATCCTTAAAAATGAAAAAAAAATTGTGTATATTTGTCTCTCTACATGAAATAGATATGCTAGCCTTCCACCTTTCCAAGCATGGTTTCCCTTTCTAAGGAATAGTCTTCTTGCAGCATGGCCAAATTATATAAGACAAAACTTTGTCATCTTTGCCTCCAAGGAGCACTATGGCTGCACTTTCTCCAAAACATATGTATTTATTCTTTTGGTAGTCCAAGGGATGTTCAGTACTCTCATTTAACACCATGGCTCAAAGGCATCAAGTTTTATTCTGGCATGCCTATTCATTGTTCAGACCTCAAATACATAGCAAGTGATCAGAAAGACCATGGCTTCAATCAGATGCACCTTGAAACTGACATCATTATTCCTCAATAATTTTGAGAGGTCCCTGACTAAAGTTATTGCCAGCCCAATATATCTCCTAATTTCCTGACTGCTATTATCAAGGATACTGATTGTGGTTCCATGTAAGATGAAATCATTGACAACTTCAATTCTCCATCTATTAAGATGTTGTCTATCGGTCCAGTGGTAAGAACTTTAATTTTCTTGTTAACATTGATATGCAATCCCTACTGAAGGCTATTGTCTATGATATTCTGCAACAAGTGTCTCAAGTCCTCCTCACTTTCAGTAAGCAAAGTTGTGTCATCTGCATAATGCAGGTTGTTGATTAGTCTTTCTCCAAACTTGATGCTATATTCTTCTTTACAGAGGCTGGCTTCTTGAATAATTTGCTAAGTATATAGATTGAAGAAGAATGGATAAAGGATACAGCCCTGATGCACTTCTTTCTTAATTTTATTTTTTTTCTTTTTTGTTTCTATAATTATATTTTATTAATTTTCATAAACATTTACAGAGATTTTGGGCTTCCACTCATTCATTGTTGCACTATTCTCTCTACCCTCCTCCCAGTTTGTTCTTGTCCAAATGCCACAGTGCTTGTCAAAGCCAGTTCTGATTAATCTTCTTTGTCAGTGTGTCCTTTGCCATTCCCTATCACTCCTCCCTGAGAGAGACTTCACCCTGAGTCATAAGGAAAAGGGGACGGCGTATTCTCTTAGCTACTTCCTGCTGAAAAGGGACGCTGTGGGTTTCAGGGTGAAGATCTTCTCTCACTACTCTAAAGGGCCCCTTTGGCAGTAGGAAACACATAGACTATTATGGAGATTGATTTTGGAATTCAGATGCACTCTTATTGATTGTGCTTGGCCGTACATGTTCATATCCTTGAAGATGTATCATGGGGGTGTTGCAACCTAGAAGACACAAATTTGACTAACAAGTTATAAGTACATGAGTCCAAAAAATATGGAAAAGTAAAAGGAAAGATTCTTTCATTGTTTTACAAACCCTCCCCCAGGTCCCCTCCACCATGTAGCCCTCGCTCTAGTCTCCTGTGATGACAGAAATACCCAGTTACATCTCTCTTTTAGACGGTTCTCTCCCTCCTCTGCTTCAGTGCAGTATACATTATTGAACCCATCTTACTCAGTGTCTCCCTAACCCCAAGGACAGTCCCATTCTACAACAGTGGCATCATGTAATATTTGTCCTTTTGTGACTGGGATATTTCACTCAGCATAATGTTCTCCAGAGTCAACCATTTTGAATAATATTGCATGAGTTCCTTGTTTTTTAATGCAGCATAGTATTCCATTGTGCGAATATACCACAGCTTCTCTAGCCATTCGTTTGTTGATGGGCACTTAGGTTGTTTCCAACTCCTTGCTATTGTGAACAAAGCTGCAATGAACATGGGTGTGCATATATCTGCTTGGATGTCAGCTATGGTCTCTTCAGGGTATATTCCCAGTAGTGGAATTGCTGGGTCAAATGGTATCTCTATTTGCAACTTTTTGAGAAAGCGCCATACTGCTTTCCACAGGGGTTGCACCATTTTACACTCCCACCAACAGTGAATCAGGGTTCCAGTTTCTCCACAACCTCGCCAGCATTTGTTGCTTGCTGTTCTGTTAAATTTTGCTATTTTGACTGGGGTGAAATGATATCTCATAGTTGTTTTAATTTGCATCTCTCTTAGGGCTAGGGATTTTGAGCATTTCTTCATGTGTTTGTTAGCCATCTGAATGTCGTCTTCGGTGAAGTGCCTGTTCATATCCTGTGCCCATTTTTCTATTGGATTATTTACCTTTATCTTGTTGTGGTGCTCAAGTATTTCATAAATTCTGGATATAAGTCCCTTATCTGATATGTTATTACCGAATACTTTTTCCCAGTCAGTGGCTTCCCTTTTTACCCTACTGGAGAAGTTTTTGGATGTGCATAGGGATTTGAGTCTTAGAAGGTCCCATTCATCTATGTTATCTTCTCCTGGTTGTAGCTTTTCCAGGATACTGGGAAGACTGTTTGAAATATTCGCTTTTTCTGTTCACACTGCAGTCTCTTGATCTAGGTATAGTTTTGCATGAGCACAGCTAAGGGTTCTGGGATTCCTATTCTTCTCAATGTTAGCCATAACTTGTTATGATACACACAGTCAAATGCCTATGTATAGTCAATAAAGCACAAATAGACATTCTTCTGGTATTCTTTACATTCAGCCAAGATTGATCCGACATCAGCAGTGATATCCCTGGTGCCATGGCCTCTTCTAAGCTCTGTTTTAATTTCTGACAGTTGTCTATACTGTTCTAGCTGTCTGTTATTTACCACATAGAACTATGATAATGTGTCAATAGAACCTTTTTGGGGGAAACAATGAAAACAAGGGGAGCATTGAGTACTAATGAGGACATTGGTCAATCATGCCATTTTGTCAGGACTAAATAGAAAAGGTTTTGAAGCAGAAAATTGGGAATCCTGCTACCAATAAGAACAAAGTAGTTGAGAGTGATGTGTTTATCCATTTGGATCAGACAGATAGAGAACAAGACCAGAACAGCAGTAGCAGAAGTGGCAGAGAATGAGAGATTGATGTAAGCCAGAGCTGAACTTGAACTATTGCCCCATGGAGCCAAAACAAACAGTTTTTGCCAAAGCTCACTGGAAGACTGGGGTTGGGGAAGAGACACAGTAATTAGCTAGACCAAGAAAGTTTTATAACAGTGACTGAGAGTCTCACTATTGAAGGTCAGGTGACTTTCAATTATCCCCAAGTAGTTATCCTGACTATAATCCTGAGAGGTTATATCCTATTTCCAACCTTGTATCCTGTTAAATTCTTTAATAAATACCAGAACAGTGTGTATCTGATACCTGAGAGTTCTGTATGGTCATTGCAGTGGCTTAGGAGATTCAATAGCATACAATAGCATGTTGTTCAAGAACAACAAGAGCCTTGGGAGGGATGCTTGGTGTCAAAATGTATAGAAGTGGAAACAGAAATGTAGGGAGCATGCCTGTTCAAGAGAATTGGTTTTGTACTGCTATAGATAGAAACTGTTTCCCCTAGTGGAATTACTGGAAGCCTAAATTGGAAAACATGCACGAGTGCACAATTTTTATAAGTAATTAATTTTGGGAGGAACATTCTTTAAGTGGTACATCAGTCGTCTGTGTTTTTGCTGTACTAAAGTAGCTTGGAGTTGCTGTGATGCTTAACGCTGTGCCATAGTTGTGAACATTTACCCAACATGGAAAGTGTTTGGAAGAGCTTCCAGATTGATTACAGATTGGAAGCAGGAGTGGCATCCACTTTCTAAACCAGATGCCTCTGAAAACTCTATGAACACAGAGAATGATGTTGGTTATAGAACAAGGTTCAGGTCTTTTGTTCATAGGGTCACTGTGAGTCGTATTAGACCTGACCGGCACTTAACCACTACTAAGTGAGACTAGTGTTGTTATATTTTGGAGGAACATTCTTCTAAGTTGTACAGCACTGTTCTGTCAATTTGCTGTACTGAGGTAATCTGGTTTTGCAGTGATGCTGAACCTTTTGCCACTGAGATGCCAAATGCCATAACAGTTTCTCAAGGTGGACAGTGTTCCATGGAACTCCTAGTTTAAAACAGGTTTGGAAGCAGGAGTGGCATCCACTTCCTAAACCACATGGCTCTGGAAACTATGAACTTGGAGAAACCATAGTTACAGAAAGGCTTCAGGTCTTTTGTTCGTAGGGTCACTGTGAGTCGTGTTCGACTCGACGGCACCAACAACAACATTCATTGTATTATAAATTATTCTTTGCTTATACATTCTGCCATAGATGAATATTTACTGCCACGAACATGGTGTATTCCAGAGCACACATGAACATATATATTCCTAAGAGTGAGATGACGGGTCACAAATGTTTGAATTGTTAATTTTATGAAAAACAATGACAAATTCTTTCTCAAACTGCTCAACAATGTATTCTGTCACCATTAAATCAAAGTAAGAGAGTCAGGTTTCATGTCTATGCCATGTCAAAACTATCAGATTTATTTTTTAAAAAATAAAATTTTTTGCACACCCATGTTTATTGTGGCTTTGTTCACAATTATGAAGGGTTGGAAACAGCTTAAGTGCCCATTAACAAACCAATGGATAGAGAAGTTGTGGTATAATCACACAATGGAATACCACGCTGCATTCAAAAACAAGGAACTCATGAAATATTATACAAAATGGGTGGCCCTGAAGGACATTATGCTGAGTGAAATATCTCAGGCACAAAAGGACAAATACTGCACAGTGTATAACAACGAAGAATTTTTCTCTTACTTTTCAAAGAGAAGAGTGAACCGGGTGGGGGGAGGTGGGGAAGATTGGGCAGGGAGAAAAGTATAAAAATGAATAAATCAAAATCCAAAAGTCTCTATAAATTTTCATTAAAATTAATAAAAAAATAAAATTTTTATTTTATACTGATTTACCTACAAAATTAATATACATTGTTTTTCACACTGCATATTTCCCATTTCCTTTACCTTCCCCATTCTCCATCCAGTTATGCGACTGTATGATTAATCACCCCAATTCCCATACACCTCTCATCCTCGCTCCTCTATTCCCACTTTCTCCTCTTGGATCCTCATACATACTCTGCAATAATGGTCTTGGGCATTATTTGTATTTATGGGACTGATTCAAACCACTTAACATAATGCTCTCCAGTTCCTCCCAAGTTAGGTAGTGATTTACAAAAGCATTTCTCCTGCATGCTGTACAGGGTTCCATCGTGTGAACGTACTGTAATTTCTCAATCCATTTTATTGTGGTTGGATAGTTGGGCTGTTTCCATGTTCTTGCAGTAGCGAGTAACGCTGCTATGAACATTGGTATATAAGACTCCATTTGTGCCTCACTTCTCATTCTTTTGGAGTATACCCGAAGCAGTAGCTGAGTCATACAGAATTTCCATGTCCAGCTTTCTAAGGATATGCCAAACTGCTTTCTAGAGTGAACCATTTTACAATCCCACCAACATTGTGTAAGAGTTTCTATCTCACCACATCCTCTCCAACGTTTATTACTTGCTGTCCTGTTAAACTTTCCCACTGCTACTGGGATGAAATCATTGTGGTTTTGATTTGTATCTCTCTTATTGCCAGTGATTTGTAGCATTTCTTCATGTGTCTGTTGGCCATCTGAATATCTTCCTCTGTGAAAAGTCTTTTCATGTCTTTTACTCATTTTGTATTTTTCTTGTGGGGGTCCTGCAGGATTCTGTAAACTTTTGATATGAGACCCTTATCTGAAATGGTATTGCCAAAATGTTTTTTCCCCAGTTAGTAGGTTTTGTTTTCACTCTGTTACAAAAAGTTTGTGATATACACTCAATAACATTATTTTAAATATCCACAATGCAATCATACTTTTCTCATTTCCAACCTGTAATTCTGATTTCTGATAATCCTTCTATACCTCTCTAGGTTTTTTCTTTCTTTAGTGACATTGCACTGATAATCTTCTTATTGGGAATTATTTTTCCTTTCATTCATCTTAATGGTACTATCAGATTTAAAAATTGTACCTAATATTGTGAATGTTTAATGGTATCTCACTAAAATTTTTATTTAAATCTTTACTTTGATTGTCACTGAGGTTGAAACGTTTTGTATACATTTGGCTAGTTTAGCATCTTGTTTTGAAGTGTGCCTATTCAAGTCCTTTGCCTATGTTTCTTTTTGGTTCTCTGATTCCCCCTGACCCCAGTTATTTTCTATTTTCTAGATATAGGCTGTTTTAGCTTATATGTACCTATACACTTACTTTCTCTTATTTTATGATTTGCCTTTTTCTTTTTTTATGATTACTTAATAATGTTTCAGTGTGTAATTAACTGGATTTTAGTATAGTCACAAACTATTAAAATCACTACCTAGAAACCAACACTTTTATTCTGACTCATGGTGATGTTATGTATCAAAAAAATTGGAGTTTGTCTGCTAACCTAAAGTTAGAAATTTGATCATACCCAACAGTATTACAGAAGAAAGGCCTGGAATCTGCTTGTGTAAAGATTACAGTTGAGAAAATTCTGTGTAGCAATTCAATTCTACAATACATTGGGTAATAAAAGTCTTCAACAAGTACTATTATCTAATTCCAGAATGTTTTCATTTATCGATAATAAATCCTATACCTATTAGCAGTTACTCTCTGTTCTCTCCTCTCTGACAACTCTTGCTAATAACTAGTCTACTTTCTGTCTCTACAGAATTGTCTATGTTAAACACTTCATATCAGGCAGTCATATTATATGTGGGCTTTTGTGTCTGGTTTCTTTCATGTATCAACACTTCATTTCTTTTTATGATTCAACAATATTCTATTGTATGGATATATTACATTTTATTCATCCATTTATTAGTGGAAGAGTATGTGAATTGTTTCTACTTTTCAGCTATGGTAAGCAATAGTCAATAAACTTTCTGTACAAATTTTGTGTGAGTACCTGTTCTGAATTATTCTAGGGGTAGAAATACTGAGTACTATAGTAACTACATTGTTTTAAAATTTTTTTTTTTTTAGGAACTAAATTTAGTAGCTGCACATTCATTTTTTAAAATTTTTTTGAAAAAAATTTACTTAATTTCTTTCCTTGTTGTGTACCATCAAATCAGATCCTGACTGGCACAGGAGGAACTTGCCCTTCCTTTTCCAGTGAAGCTTCAAGAGTATTCTAACCACATACCTTCAGTACTGCACTGCAGCTTCTTGCCACTAGGCCACCAGAGTAGCTGCACAGTCTTATCAACAATGTATGAGGGTTCCAAATTTTCCACATCTTTGATCACACTTGTTACTATCTGTCTCCTTGATAATCTCTTATTGTGGTTTTGATTTATTCTTGTGGTTACTTTATAGTATCCATTAGTAATTTTTTTTAAAAAAAAACTTCTTGTTTTGATTTGGATAGTATCCATTAGCAATTTTTTTAAAGAACTTCTTGTTTTGATTTGGGTGAAAATTTACAAAGCAAATTTATTTTCCATTCAACAATCCATACACCATTTGATTTGGGACAATGACTGTAATCCCTACAATGTAACAACACTTCCCCACTTCCTGCCTGAATTTACCTTTCCTTCTTTTTCATTCATCCTTTTTTTTTAAAAAAAAAGTATTATTCATTTCAACGAAAATTTACAGAGACTTTGGATTTCCATTCATTAACTGTTGCACTTTTCTCCTCTCCTGGCCCTCCCCCAAAGTACACTACCCTCTTGGAAAAGTAAAAGAAAAATTCTTTCATTGTTTTACAATCCCTCCCCGCAGATCTACTCCACTATGCAGCCTTCCTTCTGGACTCCTATCATGACAAAAATACCTAATCACATATCCCTTTTAAATAGTTTATTCCCTCATCTGTTTCAATGCAGTATACATTATTGAACCCGTCTTTCTCAATCTCCCCCCAATTACGAGGTCAGTCCTGTTTTACAACAGTGGCACCGTGCAGTATTTGTCTTTTTGTGCCTGAGATATTTCACTCAGCATAATGTCCTCCAGGGTCACCCATTTTGAATAATATTGTATGAGTTCTTTGTTTTTCAATGCAGCATAGTATTCCACTGTGTGAATACACCACTTTTTTATCCATTTGTTTGTTGATGGGCACTTACGTTGTTTCCAACTCCTTGCTATAATGAACAAAGCCACGATAAACAAGGGTGTGCAAATATCTGCTTGGATGTCAATTATAGTCTCTTTGGGGTATATTCCCAGTAGTGGAATTCCTGGGTCAAATGCTATCTCTATTTGCAACGTTTTGAGAAAGTGCCATACCTCCTTCCACAGGGGTTGCACCATTTTATACTCCCAACAGCGAATAAGGCTTCCAGTTTCTCCACAACTCGCCAGCATTTGTTGCTTGCTGTTCTGTTAAACTTTGCTATTCTGACTGGCGTGAGATGATATCTCACAGTTGTTCATTCATCCTTCTTTCTTATCCCTGGGCAAATGATGTCTTTTTTACCTCATATGGTTGGTTGTTCAAAGGAGTTACAATAGCTCTCTGGTGTTATTGTTCATTTTAGAGGCCTGTCTATGGTTTTACTGAAAATTGAGTCATGGATGCAAATTTGGTTCCAAATTTGAACGGCGCTTAAAGGCCATAATCTCAAGCATTCTACCCAGTCTTTTTCAGATCAGTAAGCATTTTTATTTTTCAGTTTTGTGCCACATATTTTTCATCCTTTACAAAAGACATCCTATTGTGATCCATTCCACTCAGAGCTGTTAGTAATTGCAGCAGGGTACCATCTAAGTCTTCTGGTGTTAAGGTAATAAAGGCTGGAGTTTGCATGGGTTTTCATAAAGACTAGAGTTTGTATGGACTTTCTTTTGAACTTATTTTTTCCCGTGTCTTTTATTTTTATCATCCCTCTTTACTCTAGTTGAAGACGCCAGTGGTTGCAACTTAAATGGCTGTTCACAAGCTTTTAAAACTCTAGTCACTACTCATCATAGTAAAATATAAAATATTGTCTTTATGAACTATGTTATGCCAATTGACCTTAATGATTTCCCCAGACTATAGTCTTGTTGCTCCAGGCCCATTGATTAATTCCCTCAAGGTGTTTTGTTTTTGTTAAGAAGGTCTCATAATTTTGCCACCTGCGTGCTCTATTACATTTATGGATATATTTGCAGTACCTGATAATACATATATAGAAATATCCTCTGTCAAATATATATATATA
>NW_006400092.1:1710548-1711171 GCF_000299155.1 Elephantulus edwardii | reverse complement strand
TAATAATTTTCATTGTTGTTAGTGTGTTTAACAACCCACTAATGAACTTCTTTATACCAAAATCATAAAGATAAAGCTGCAGTACATAAAAAATGAATTTTTCAGTGAACATCTATATTATTATCCTATAGTTTAGAAATACTACATTGTTTCATTGTGATATATGTGTAACAAAAAATTGTGTATGTGTTTTATATTCCTGGTTTTCAGCTCTCTTTCTGTTCATAGGGTCCTTTTATTTTTCCTTGTGCAAGTATTGTACTAATAACTATGTTGTTGCTCTTGTTATGTGACTTTGAGTTGCCTGTGACTCATACTAACCTTCTGCATAGTAGCTCTGAATCCTGCCCTTCTTGAGCCAATCTCACTGTCTCTGACACATCTATCCCCATTACTCCAGTTACTGTGTGTCAATCTATCTTCTCTAGAGTATTCCTCTCCTAACAACAACATGCTGTCCCTCCATTCTTCCAAGCAAGATGTCTTTCTCCAAGACTAGGCCCTTCTGGCAACATGCCCAAAGGATGTGAAATAGAGCTTCAAAATTCCTTCCCTTCAAAGAGCAACTTGGATTCACCTTCCCCAGGATAAAAGTGTTTTCACTCTTGGCAGTCCGTGGAATA
>NW_006400092.1:1708127-1710318 GCF_000299155.1 Elephantulus edwardii | reverse complement strand
TTCTCCATGTATCATGGTGCTGCCCATTGGGCCAGTGGTGAGAATCTTTGTTTTCTTGATGTTGAGCTTCAATTCATATTGAAGACTGAAGTCCCTGGCATTCTGCAGTAAAGTCTAGGTCTTCCTCAGTTTGGGCAAGCAAGGTTGTGTCATCTACGTGATGCAGGCTATGGATCTTCCTCCAAGCATAATGCCACATTCCTCCTCATAAAGTCCAGCCTTCCGTATTATCTGTTCTGCATATAGATTGAAAAGGTATGGAGATATGATGCTTTCTTGATGCACTCCTTTCCTGATTTTGAACTATGTAGTGTTTCCTTGCTCTGTTCTGATGACTGTTTTGTGGTGCAAGTATAGGTTTTACATGAGCACAATTCAATGTTATGTTAAAATTAAATCTTTTCACTTCTTTTTTATTCCTTAAGTATATCTTGGTTTTATGATGAACAATGGAATAAGTTTGTTTCTTGATCTAAAGTTTTAAAAAATTGTTTTTCACGCAAGTTGCCTTTCTATGAAGAGTTGGCTCGGTTCCATATAGTATTCTTTCCCAGATTCAGGTTGATGAAACAGCCACTATCTGAAGCGTTGTTGGTTATGACAGAAGAAAAGATTTGAGTGTGGTGAATCACATACTAGTTCCCAGATCTTCTAATGAGTAATAAAATATTTCATTAGTACAAATAAGTCAAAAGGATACACTTCAAATGAGTGGGGAAGGACAATTTCCTAGGTACTTAGGAGAGATGATAGAATATTTGTGAATGTCACTAATAAGAAACAAACATCCAGGTGAGCTCTGGTGGCCTAGTGGCAAGAAGCTGCACTGCAATCCCAGAGGTGCGCGGTTTGAATCCACCAGATTCTCTGCTGAAGAAGGAGTGATGTGACAATGTGACAATCTCCTCCTGTATCAGTCAGATCAGATTTGACGGTATATGCATTAAAAAAAATAAAAAAGAAACAACCATCCACTTTTTTAATTGCTAAAATTAGACCCCTTTCCTTCCTCTATATAAAATATGACCTTTACTAAGGAAAAATAAGCCTTAATCCCTATTCAATTATAAAATCAATCTTAAAATCCAGCCTCTCTGGATGGTGTATGATAACCCCTATGTTAAGCAGTGACACTCAGTAGTGTTTACATTAGGCCCAGGTGTGGCTGATTTTGATCTGAAGTTTTAAAAAGACCTGTTGTCTACACATCCCTTCCCTCCATACATCTGACATAAAATGGTGGCATGCAAACTGGAGAATAACCCCCTAGGAAAGTGAAATGTGAAGTATCAGAAATCTATAGAAATCTCAAAAAATGTACAGAGGCTCTCTTGCTGTTAAGGCAAGCATTTTCTTCACTTTTTGGTAGGTATTTAATATTTTATTTTATTTTTAACATATAATTCATCAAGTATGTAAGTAGATTGCAACTTTTATTTCCTTAACAAGCGTTGTTGTTGTTGTTGTTGTTGTTGTTACATGCCGTCCAGTTGCTTGCGACTCATAGCGACCCTATGTACAACAGCCCGAAACCCTGCTCTGTCCTGTGCCAATCGTATTGTCTCCAACATCCACACCCCAATTACCCCAGTCACTCAATCAATCCACCTCATAGAGGGTCTTCTCCTCCTGCACTGTCCCTCCACCCTTCCAAGAATGATGTCCCTCTCCAAGGATCCAAACATGTCCAAAGTATGTCAGATGAAGCTTTAGAATCCTTGCCTCTAAGTAGCAGCCCAGTTTAACCCTCTCCAGGATGAATCTGTTTGTTTTCTTAGCAGTCCATGGTACCCTCAATACTCTTCTCCAACACTGCAGTTCAAAGGCATCAACTCTCCTTCTATCCTCCCTAGTCATTGCCTAGCTCTCTGATGCATAACAAGTGATTGCAAAGACCATGGCCTGTATTAGCTGCACCTTAGTCTCCAGAGTGACACCATTGCTCTTCAGCACTTTGGAGAGGTCCCTAAGATCGGGCTTTCCCACGGCAACACATCTTTACATTTCCTGACTGCTGGTGCCAACAGTGTTGACTGTGGAGCCAAGCAAACTAAAGCTGTGAACAATCTCAATCTCTTCACCATCCATCCTGATGCTGCCAATTGGTCCTGTGCTGAGAATCTTTGTCTTCTTGATATTGGCCTCAATCCATATTGAAGGTTGCAGTCTTTGACCCTCTGCAGCAAGTGCT
>NW_006400092.1:1706836-1708027 GCF_000299155.1 Elephantulus edwardii | reverse complement strand
CTGATGCCACACTTCTCTTCATAGAGCCCAGCCTCCCGGATAATCTGTTCTGCATATAGGTTGAAAAGATATGGGGATAGGACACATCCCTGTTGTACACCCTTCCAATTTTAAACCATGCAGTGTTTCTTTGTTCGGTTCTGATGATTGCCTCTTGGTCCAAGTATGGGTTTCACATTAGCAGGATCAAGTGTTCTGGGATTCCCATTCTTCTCAGAGTCAGCCATAGTTTATTATGTTCCACAGTTTGTTATAAGCCTTTGCTTAAACAATGAAACACAGATAGACATTCTTCTAGTATTCCCTGCTTTCAGTTAAGATTCATCTAACATTAACTACAATATCCCTAGTACAATGACCCCTTCTAAATCCAGCCTGGACTTCTGGCAGTTCTCTGCTGATGTGCTGTTCCTGTCCTTTTTGGATAATCTTCAGTAGAATCTTGCTTGCATGTGAAAGTAATGATACTGTTCTATCATTTTCACACTCTGTCAGATTAACTTTCTTTGGAATGGGAACAAATCTAGATCTCTTCCAGTCAGTTGACCAGGTGGTTCTTCTCTAGATTTCTTGGCACAAGGTGGTGAGCACATCTAGGGCAGCATCCGTTAGCTGAAATATGTCAATTGGTATACCCGGACTTATTTTTTGCTATTTCCTTCAAAGCAGCTTGAACTTCTTCCTTTATCACTGTAGGTTCTTGTTCATATGTTGTTTCATGAAATTCTCCTGTGTCTGCCAATTCCTTTTGATACAGTATATTATATTACTCAGTATATTATGTAGAGTATTTATAAATCTTTGTTAGGCGCAATTTCCTTAAGTAGCCCCCATTTTTTGTTCTCTGGAAAGGGTTCACTAGCCTTTGTTATTTGTTGCCTTTGTAGCTTCCCCCCCTTGAGAGGTCTTCTTTTGCCATTAATCTTCATGGCCATATCTAAAGAAATCATTATGTGTTTGATAAGATTTCATAACTTGCTGGTTGCCAAAAAAAGGGGAGACCTGACATTTCCACCTCCAGAAGGCCCTGGCACCTGCTGGGCCTTACTTCGCCTTGCGCCTGGACCATGATGTGGGAAACCCTGGCACTTGCATCATTGTTTCTGTATGTTTGATATTTCTTATATTTGCTCATAGAGATATCATTTATCTTGTTTTGGGGAAGTGTTTTTGCATGTTTCTACCCTTAAT
>NW_006400092.1:1628421-1706736 GCF_000299155.1 Elephantulus edwardii | reverse complement strand
ATATATATTTGTTTGTCATCTGCTCTTTGGGTTACAACACTCGTCTGTCAGAACTCTCAGATTAAGTCAGAGTAGGATGAAAGATTGGTCATCCACCTCTGACATAACAGGTCTTAGAAAACCCTATGAACAATAGAGCACACTTAGACAATTAGATGTAGCAATGGAGGGTGAGTCCTCAAACTAGGAGACAATAAAATAAGGAGGAATAGTTGCAAACATCCACTTATTAACTAGAATGTGTAATGTACAAAGTACAAAGGTAGGAAAATTGGACATGTTAAAAAAAAGAAATGTATAAAGATTAGCATACTAGGCATTAGCTAGCATATATGCACTAGCATTGGCCACTTTGAATCAGACAATTATATGCTCTACTATATTAGGAATGAAAAAAGTGAAGAATAACAGATTGCAGTCATAGTCAAACCATTTCTAGAACCATTGCTTTTTTTTCTAGAACCATTCTGAAGTACAATATTGTGACAGAATATTATCCATACACATACATGGAAGATCCATTAAAACCACTATGATTCAAATATGCACACCAACGAATAAAGGCAAAGAGGAAGAAATGGAAGATTTTTACCAACTTTTGCATTTTGAAATAGATTGAACATGCCACAAAGATTCCTTGATAAAAATTGGTGACTGGAATGTGAAAGTTGGGAACAAGAAAGAAGAGCCAGTAGTTGGAAACTATGGACTTGGTTATAGAAATGAGGCTGGAGACAGAATGATAGAAATGTGTATAATCAATTGTTTATTCACTGTAAATACCTTTTGTAAAAAATACAAATGCTGGCTATACAGACAGTCTTCATCTGACGTACTACATGGGACTCAGATTTATTACATCTGATTCAGTGTAAAAATTCAATGTAGAAAGAATCACTGGAGAAACTCACTATCAGCTTTGAAAACCAAACCTAGTGCTGATTGTGGAACAGACTATCAACTACTCATGTGCAAGTTCAAATTGAAGCTAAAACAAAACAAAAAACCAAAACCACAAATCCACAAGAAACAAAATATGACCCTGAGTCTACCCCACTTCATGTAAAAACTATCTCAATAGTAAGTCCAAGTCATTGAACACTAATGAACGAAGACCAGATGAGTGTGGGACAATATTACCGATGTCATCCATGAAGATAGTAAAAGGTCATTACAAAAAGAGAGAAAAAAGACCAAGAAGAATATCAGAGGTGACTGAATATTGCACTAGAATGCAGAGAAATCAAAACAAAGAAAAGAAATGATGAAGTTAGAGTTGAACAAAAGATGACAAGGGGAAGCTTATGAAGACAAAGAAAAGTATCTTAATGAAATAATAATGTAATAATATTGTAAAGAGCATAATGTAAAGAGCTTTCTTAGTTGAAAGTAGAGAGTACTAGAGAATGTTTATTTCTGTGTTATTGACTATACAAATGCATTTATTTTATTTGATTGTGTGAATCATACCAAATTGTGGCTAACAATGTGAAAGAATGGAACCCCAAAACATTTTATTGTATTCATCTAAAATCTATACCTAGACCAGGAAGCCCTTGTCTGACAAAGCAAGGGGACAAGGAATGGTTGAAAATCAAGAGAGTGTGTCAAAGATGTATCTTTTCTACATACCTTTTCAAACTATAAATTCAACAGATTATTTGAGAAGCTGGTTTTTTTGAAGAAGAACATAGCATCAAGATTGGAGGAAGGCTCATCAACAACTTGTGTTGTACAGATAAGACTGTCTGCAAAAAATTGAGGAGGACTTGAGGCACTAGCTGCAGAAGATCAAAGATTACAGCCAACAAAATGGATTGCATCTCTCTCAAAATCAGGAAAACAAAAATTCTCACTACTGGGCCAACAGGTAGCATCATAATAACTGGAAAAAAGATGCACAATCAACAACTTCTTGGTACCAATAATCAGGAAATCAAAAGATGAGTTGCACTGGAAAAATCTGCTCTCAAGGACTTTTCCAGAGTGCTAAAGAGCAATGATGTCAATGTAAAGACTAAGATGTACCTAATCCAAGCCATGATCTTCTCAGTTGCTTGCTATGCATCTGAGACCTTGACAATGACTAGGATGACAGAAGAATTAATGCCTTTGGGTTGTGGTACTGGAGTATTAAACATACCATAGACTGTAAAGAGAACAAATAGATCTGTCCTAGAGAACATGAAACCAGGTTGCTCCTTGTAGGTAAGGATTTTAAAACTCTGTCTCACATATTTTCAGCATGTTGTCAGGAGGGTCCAGTCTCAGAAAAGGACATCATTCTTGGAAGGGTAGAAGGTCAGTGCAAGAAAGGAAAATCCTGGATAAAATGGATTTACACAGTGATAGTGACAATGAGGTCAGAGATGGTGAAGTTGGCTTAGGACAAGGCAAGGTTCAGTGTCATTGTTCATAAGGTTTCTATAAGCCATAACTGACTCAACTGCACATAACAACACAATGGTGATATATATTCAAGCTCATTTGGAACCTATGCCAAGAAGCTGTTGTCTCTTACAGAGTAAGGAAACATTGAATGGTTTAAAAACCAGGAATAGTGTGTGTCAGGGCTGCATTCATTCTCCTTAGTTAGTCCACCTTTATTCTGAGCAAATAATTTGAGATGCTGGACTCTATGAAGAAGAATTTGGAATCAGGATTCAAGGAAAACTCATCAACAACTTGCATTCTGCAGATGACATAATCTTGTTTACTGAAAGCGAAGAGAACTTGAAATGCTTGAAGTGCAGAAGATCAAAGCCTTCAATATGGATTTCATCTCAAGATTAAGAAGAAAAATTGTTATCACTAGATTAATAAGCAACATCATGATAGATGGAGAGAAAAAATGAAATTGTCAATAATTTTATTGACTTGGATCTACAGTTACACCCTTGGTACCAGTATTCAGGAGATCAAGAGACAGATTTCGTTGGGCAAGTCTGCTGTCAGAGATCTCTCCAAATTCCTGAGAAGTAATGAGGACAATTGGAAAACTATGGTGCACTCTATTCATGCCATGTTCTTTTCAGTCACTTGCTATGCATCTGAGAGCTGAATAATGAAATAATTAATGCCTTGGAGCTGTGGTGTTGGAGAAGAGTATTGAGAATTCTATGGCCCGCCAAAAGAACAAATAGGTATGTCTCGGAAAAAAAGTGCAGCCAGATTGCTCTTTGGAGGCAAGAATGGTGAAGTTTTGTCTCCATACTGTGGGCATGATGCTAAGAGAGGCTATTCCTTGGAAAGGGACATCATGCTTGGAATGGCAGAGGTTCAGTGAAAGAGGAGGATTGACTGCAATAATAAACTCAAGTGTATCAGAAATGATGAGGAAAGGGTTCAGATCTCTTGTTCATAAATTTGCTATAAAAGTTGTACTCAACTGGATGGCACTTAACAATAACAACAGTAGTAGTGTACTCTGTAGTGAATTATGCTGTGACTCTGGAGATTCAAATCCATCAGCAATTCTGTGGAAGAAAGATGGGCAGTCTCCCCCCTTGTGATTTGCAACTCAGGAAATTCCATGGAGAGTCAGCTGCATAAATTCTAAATTGACAGCAATGAGTTTGAGATAAAGTGAAACAATTTGACAGCAGTGCGTTTGAGGCTTTTTGCCTGATTCCCAAAAAGCCTTGATAGCACAGAGATTTGGTTGCTGATTTCAAGATCTATCACTTGCAAGATTGTACTTTAGAATAGATCTTAAAATTGCCTTTTTTACTTTATCAAATTTTAATTTTTTTTAAAAAAAATGCAACACCATTGTTCTTCAATTGGTAATTCTCAGCATAATAGATCATATGATTGTCTGATTCCAAGTGACCCATGCCGGTCCATCTCAGTTCACTAATGCCTAGATTTTCAATCTTCATGTGTTCCATTTAATTTTTGACAAATTCCCGTTTTCTTACATTCAACCTTATAAAGAATAGAGGAACACTGGTAGTTATAGTATTAGAGGGAGAGTTCAGATGGGAAGTCACTAAAAAAAAAATCAGAAGAAATGGCTGTAAATATCTATTAATTGGAATTTGGAATGGACCCTGTTCTATAGACTGTTGCTAAGAGTTGGAGTGACTAAAAGAAATTGTTTTTCATTGTTCACATATGATTAAATAAATTTGGTAGTGCAGTGCTTTACAAATTCTATTTATCAGAAAGCCAGTGTTTCAAATCCATCAGTTGCTTTGTGGGAAAAAGATGAACAGTCTGATCCTATAAAGATTTACGGCCTCAGATACCCAATGGAGGACTTTTATATAAACACAAATTTCTTAGTCTAGTTTCACAGTCTCAAGACTTTGTGAGCAACTTCCTATCTATTTTATATCAGATAAAATAAGCATAAATAAACTAGTTTAACTATTTTACTCTTATGTGTTAATAGGTACACATATCATTCTCTCAAGATAATCTCTTACTCAACCTAAATATGGATAATTTGACCTCTTAAACTTGCCTGACAGATTACGTAACATTGCTTGCTGAAACTGAGGTGGATTTAAAGCACTTGCTGCAGAAGATCAAGGACAGTAGTCTTCAATATGGATAAAAGCTCAACATCAAGAAGACAAAGATTCTCACCACTAGGCAAATTGGCAGCACTATGATGGATGAAGAAGAGATTGAGTTTGTTAACAGTTACATCTTGCTCAGCTCCATAATCAACATTCTTGTTACCTACCAGCAGTCAGGAAATCAAACATTTGATAAATCTGCTGTCAGGAAACTTTCCAGAGTCCTGAGAAGCAAAGATGTCAGTCTAGAGGCTAAGGTGCGCCTGATCCAGGCCCTGGTCTTTGCAATTACTTGCTGTACATCAGAGAGCTGGATAATGACTACGGAAGACAGAAGAAGAATAGATGCCTGCAAGTTGTGGTGCTGGAGGAAAGTCTTGAACATACCATGGATCACCAAGAAAACAAATAGGTCTGCCTCAGAGAGGGTGAAACCAAGTTTCCCCTTAGAGGTTAGGATTTTGAAGCTCTATCTCACATACTTTGGGCACATGGCCAGGAGGGGATGGTTCTTGGAGAAGGACATCATGCTTGAAAGGGCAGAGGGATAGCGCAGGAGAGGAAGACCTTGGATGAGATGGATTGACACAATAACTAGGGCAATGGGGGTGGGAGTGTTGGAGTCAGTGAAATTGGCTCAGGACACCTGAGTCACAGGTGACTTGACAGCTCATAACAACAACAGCAAGAAGCTTGCTTGCAGAGCAAAATATTTTTCTTTCTTTTCTTTAAAAATATGGAATGCTTCACGAAGTTGCGTGTCATCCTTGCGCAGGGGACATGCTAATCTTCTCTGTATCATTCCAATTTTAGGATATGTGTTGCCGAAGCGAGCACATTGGAGAGCAAAATCTTAAGCCATTTAATCTATTTGAAAGAATAATAATGTATCAATACATTCTGAAGTTTTAATAATTAGTGTGACAACCCCTCTCCCTACCATACTGTGATGGCTTGTGTGTTGCTGCCATCAAATAAAAAGACCATAATAGATATTGGAAGACACTCTGAAATTTAGAACGTAGGGAAGCTAAAGTGAAGGGAATAAATGAGTAAGAGTGCTGAAAAAGATTTCAAGGGTGACTCAAGGAGACAAAATAAATATAATAATGAAATACAGAAAGACCTGGAGTTAGGGGGGGAAAGTAAAGAAATACTGTTGGTATTTCTAAAGCTGGAAAAATGGAAGAAAAGCTCAAAGTTCCTTTTGTGATAGTAAAGGATTCTATGGAGAAAATAGTGAATGATGTAGAAAAGGCCAAGAGAGGATAGAAGAAATATCAGAGTCTGTGGTAAAATGAACTAATCGACATATAGACATTTTAGGAGAGAGCATATGATCAAGTGTCAGTCTAAGCTATACTTGAAAGCATTGCAAAAAAGAAAACACTCCCAAATACTCAATCCCATTGCCATAAAGTAGGAACCAGCTCATTGTTGACCTTCTGTCTGGTTTTCCAAGACTATAAATTTCAGGAGAGATTGTCTGTCTTTCTCCAAAGTATCTGCCGGTGGATTTAAACCAAGCTGGGAGTCACCAGCTTTGGGCTAGGAGCAAAACTCTCTAACGACCATGCCACCAAAATTCCCTTGTGAAAATCAAGGGTTCAGAAATTTATAGAATATCAATTGACAAATTTCAACAAATATGCACAGTGATGGAGGTGCTCACTTGTTTAGGCCATTTGAAAGATAGTTACCATACCAACCAACTGGAAGTGATCTGCATTTGTGCCTATTCCAGGGGTGATTCAATGAATGCCAAAATTATAACATAGCGTGATATATTAAAAAACTTTATTGCTAAACATAATTGAAGAAATGATTATAACAGGATATTGCCAGGAATCTGCCAGGAATTCAAACTGGAGTCACAAAAGACCATGGAATGAGGGTATGCTATAACTCATATCAATGAGTCTTGGCTAAAAGCAGAGAATACAAAAAAGATGCTTACCTGTACTTTATTGACTACGAAAAGGCATTTTATAGTGTGCATCATAACAAATTATGGATGACATAAAGAATGGAAATTGCAGAACACTTCATTGTGCTCATGTGGAACCTGTCTATAGATCAAGAAGCACTCCAGTAGAACAAAGGGATACTATGAGCTTTAAAACCAGAATAAGCATATGTCAGGGCTGTATCTTTTCACTATATTTATTCAAGTTCAATGCTGAGTAAATACTGAGAAGCTGGATTTCATGAAGAAGAACATAGCAAAAAATATTGAAGGAAGACTCACTAACAATTTTTTATTTGCAAATGGCACAATCTTGCTTTCAGAAAGCAAAGAAGTCTTGAAGCATTTATGATTAAAGATCCTTAAAGACTAAATAGCCTTTCGTATAGATTATACCTCAACATAAATAAAATAAAAATCTTTACAATTGAGCCAGTAAACAACACAATAATAAAAGGAGAAGAGAATGAAGTTGTTGAGTGTTTCACTTTACTTGGATCCAGAATGTTCATGGAAACACCAGTCAAGAAGTCAAAGAACATACTGCACATCAGATAAGTCTGCTGCCAAAGACCTCTTTAAAGTGCAAAGGGCAAAGTTGTCACTAAAGTGTGCCTGATCCAACCAGGGTATTTCTGTTGCCTGATATGATTTGAAAGCTGGACAGTGAATAACAAAGACTGAAGAAAAATTGATCCTTTTGAATTGTGATCTTGGTGAAGAATGTTGACTATTTCATGGGCTGCCATAAGAACAAACAAATCTGTCATGGATGAAGTGCAGCTATAATGTTCGTTAGAAGCAAGGATGATAAGACTTTGTCTTATATTTTGGACATGTTATCAGCAAAGGCCAATCCTTGGAAAAGGACATCATGCTAGGTAGAGAGTCAGTGATAAGGAAGACCTTCAGATGGACTAACACAGTGGTCACAACAATGGGCTTAACAATAGCAATGATTGTGAGGGTGCACAGGACAAGGCAGTATTTTCTTCTATTGTACATTACATTACTTAATGGTAATGGATTCAGAGCATCTAGAAATCCAGTTAAAACACTATACCTTGATTTCTTTGGTCTTTGACACAAAGGTGCAATTGAATTGACCTCTGCTACTCAAAAGCTTCTCTATGCATTTGTATCTTTCAATCTTACAGGTCCTCAAATTTCTGGACTCTCTTTATTATTCCTGTTTGTAAACAGATTAATTCATCGCCCAGGCCAATATAAAATAAAAATTACTTTTTAAAAAATGACCATAAAGCAGTAAGAAAAAGTAAGAAATTTTTATTTAGATTATTTGAATTTTAGGCTAAGTTCTAAGGAGCTGTAGGAAAGCAATGGCTAAGCATTTTACTATCAACTGAAAGTTTGGGGGCTCAAACTCATCAGTGGGTCCAAAAAAGAATGACATGGCGGTGTGTTCTTACAAAGATTATAGCCTATAACAAACTCTATAAGAGGCAGTTCTACTTTGACTTACAGAGTTGGTATGAGTTGGAATGGCAACACACACAAATAGGAGGTGATGCAGGTGTGAATCCTTTACACTCTTGGCTACAGACTGAAAGGTTGGAGATTTGAGATCACCCAGAAGTGCCTTGGAAGAAAGGACTGACTACCTACTTCTGAAAACCTAGCCTTTGAAAACTTTGGAGCACAGTTCACCTCTGACACGTTATTAATCAAGATAATAGGTATCAACTTAACTGCAACTGTTTAACAGTGTGAACTAAAGCAAAGAGTCATACTCCCAAGTTTTAGATCAACACAACTAGAATGGCATTTTTCTTTCTTTTTTTTAAATTTTATTTTATTATTTAGTGTGTGTGTGTGTACTATAGTAAAATCTGATCTGACTGGTACAGGAGGAGATTGCCCCTCCTTCTCCAGCACAGCATCTGGTGGATTCGAACCACATGCCTCTGGGATTGCAGTGCAGCGTTTTGACACTAGGCCACCAGAGCTCTCTTAGAATGACATTTTTCTATGAGGAAAGAACCCAAGAAAATGGAAGATTACCACAGTAGTTGGTGATCTGCCATCAATATATACAGAGAACCTGAAAGCTATAATTCAGGTTGTGAATGCTGATAAAGAAATTTATTCTCCCTTACTCAGTAACACTAATAATTTCTTTGGTCAGATTTATAGTTGTCAGGAAAAAGGACTTGGAAGTTGGAAATAGAAGTGACACCTAGTAACCTATTTTGTCTATTCAGTATTAAGTTTGTATCTCTGACAGACTTCTTATGAAAAGTAGGCTATTTTTTAACTCTGTAGGGATAGAAATGAACTCGTTGAAGCAAACAGATTTTGTTCTGCTATTGATAAAAACGAAACCTGAAGGCTATGATTCATAGTTCTACTAGACATTAACCAATTTTATGTCTACCCCAGCAATCTCTCTCTAATATTTTATTAAAATGCCTAGCTCCTTAAATGTATTTTTAACAGAATTCAGTATCTGACTGATACCTTTCTTAACAAGTTGTATTAAATTTTTACCACCTGACCATTTTATATCTATGATAAAAGTTATGATTCTACCTTTTACAAAATTACACTTTATTATCATTTTGCAAACTTGAAAAGCTACCTCTTAATCCCTGGACATTTATTGATTGATTGGTTCAAGCTTGCACTATAAGAGATTCCTTGTTGCTGGAAAACAAAGAGTAGTGAAATTAATAATCAGATGGACTTTAAGCAACAGAGAAGGCCCAGGTTTAACTATTGCTTTTTGTATTATTTTCTATTGCTGAGATCACAAATTACTTTGTGGCTAAAGATAGTATATATTTATTTTCTCCTTCTTATAAATTTGCATGGGACAAATCTGCTGCTAAATACTTCTTTAAAGTCACTTTAGTTGTAAGGTACACTTGACCCAAGCCATGTATTTTCAATTGTCTCTAATGTATGTGGAATTCTGATGGCGTAATCCATAAAGAGATTCATGGCTAACTCCAAAAACCCGCCTCTCTGACGATTTGATTTGACCACTAAGTGGGTCATGAAAGAAATATGGGTAATATTTTCCCCAGGGATTTACAGCCTTTGAAACCCAATGGAGGGTCAGCTAAGAGTTTCTTATATTTGTGAAAGTTAGACAATACATAAGGAAGTCTGAAGGAGAATTGATGCTATTCATTTGTGGTGTTGACAAAGAATATTGAATATATCATGGATTGTCAAAAGATCAAACAAATCTATCGTCGTAGAAGTGTAGTAAAAATATTCTTTGGCGTTAAGGATGATGTGACTTTGTCTTACATACATTAAGTGTGTTATCTCTGGAGAAAAGGATCATGCTTGTTCATAGGGTCACTGAAAAAAATAAAAATAAAAAGGAAGATCCTTAACAAGATAGAATGTACAGTGGCTACCAAAGGGCTTAAGCACAGCAGTGTTTGTGAGGATGGTAAGACCAGGCAGTGTTTTGTGATTTTGTTGCATAGGGTTGCCTGACTTAATGGTGCCTAACAACAATAATAATTCTTCAGTGAGAAGTTTGCTAGTGCATCTCACAGGACTAACATGGACCCAGTTTCTTTTTCTTTTCTTTTCTAGTATATGAAGTTTAACTTCATTCCTTAAGTCCACTTTTATCTTGAAAGTCAGCAATGGCAGGTTGAGTACATCTCTTTCGGTGATTCTTAATCAGTCTCTTCTCCCTCTTACTACTACTACTACCATTAAGGATCATTGTGATTTTTATTTTATTTTATTTTATTATTTTTGTGTGAGGTACCATCAAATCAAATATGACTGGTACAGGAGGAGATTGTCCCTCCTTTACCGGAGCATCTGGTGGATTCGAACCGTGCACCTCTGAGATTGTAGTTGCAGCTCCTTGCCACTAGGCCAGCAGAGCTCCCCGGACTATTGTGATTCTATTGGGCTAACCTAGATATTGCTGTTATTAGGCAAAGTTCAGTCCACTCCAATTCATAGCTACCTCAGCAGTTCAAAGTCTTGCTCTATTCTTTATGTGTTGTCAGGAGGTGCCAGTCCTTAGAAAGAGACATCATGCTGAGAAAAGCAAAAGTTCAGCAGAAAAGAGGAAGACCTTCAAGAACATGGATTGACACAGTGACAGCAACAATGGGCTTGCTCTTCCATCCTCCTCCTTCCTCCTACTGGGGTTGTGTCAATTTAGTTTCCTTCTTAGTCTTAACATGATATTGTGACCCAAATCTTGGAATAGAAGACTCACTTAAAGTTCGAAAGAGATAAATCACACAAGGAGAAATATATTCTCTTCATAGAAAATGGTAGTGAATTAATGGGATTTATTGACTAAATTGTGGGATAATAAAGTGTGTTGGAAGAAACTGCCCATCTTTCTTTCATAAAGCAGCAGGTAGATTTGAACCACATATATTTGGGTTAACAGTGCAACTCCTTACCACTAGGCCACAAGACTTCCCTGGGATAATTAAGTGATGTGGGCTAAATAAGGAGTGGTTTAGATATATCTGATGGCAAACTCAATCAGCTTATTAAAAGAAAGACTATCTCACTTACTTTATATTTTATAAACACCTCATTTATTTCCAACAACTTCACTATGATAAGAGAGCTCTGGTAACCTGGTAGATAAGGAGTTGCGTTGCCAATCCAAAGGCAGGAGGTAGAATTCACCAGCTGCTCTGTGGGAGAAAAATGGGCAGTCTCCTCCCACCTGATTTATAGCCTCTGAAAACCCACTGGAGGCTCAGCTGAGTGGTTTCCAACTCAACATTCCATAACAATTCCTCTATGGAAATATTAGCCCCATTTCACAGAAAGAAAACCTGAGAAAGAAAGCTAAGAGAAGGTGTTTCAATCATATGACAACTCTGAAAAATGGTGAAGCCTACATTATTTTTATGCTACTCAAGGGTGTGATAACATACTTGTATATCTTTTGAGGCTGACAATGGTTAAAATGCATATAACAACAACAATCAATATGGTAATTTTAAACTTGTGCTTTTGAAGAAAGAGATAATCATGGGAATGAGTGGAGGAATGACAAGTATACCTTCAAATAAAACACACACACACACACACACACACACACACACACACACACACACACACCCCTGGTGGCCCAGTGGTAAGAAGCTATGCTGGAATCGCTAAATTAAGTAGTTCACATCCACCAGGTACTCCGTAGGAAAAGGATAAGCAATCTCCTCTTCAATGATCTATTGCTTCTGAAAACCCACTGGAGGGTCACCTATGGGTTGGTTTCTACTTGACAGCAAAGAATAAAACAAAATAAATTTTGTTCATATTTTTTACATAGTTTAGAGAAGGGCTCTTGTTAATTTAGTTAACCAATACTAAACATTTTGTATTTGGTGTTTATTGATCATAAAGTGTCCCTCTTTTGCCATTTTTCTCTTAAGCTTCCATTTTTCTCTATTGTATATTTAGTGGCTTGAATAATTTTAAATTTGTTTTCTTGCTTTAAAAATCCAAAACTCTGAAAATCTTCTTAATCTCCTCTTCATTTACTCACCTAGACCTGAAACTGACACATGGATTTTGGGATGGGGGTGGGGAGTGTTTGGTGGTTCACATCCAAGGTTCGTCATTAGAACAAAGATTTCGCTTTCTTTTTTTCCCCAATTCATTTCGTCCATGGTTACATAAAAATGTGATCACATGTTCATACTTATGGATTACTTACAGAGAGAGCCATTCCAGTTATATTTAATGCTTTTAGGGTAAGGCTATCTTTTCCTTCACAATTCATTTCCACAGAGCTGGGCTTAGAGAAGCTTGAAGAATGCTTATTCAATGTTCAATTGACTTGCAAAATTATATTAGCCTACCTTGTTTTGCTTTAGTCACTGCTATCCGGTTGACTTCCTTTCAAATCCTGATCTTTCCTTATTTAGATAAGTTTGCGGCAGGGAAGATTTGGTTTTGACTTACTGCCTTGAATGCATTTCCTTTTCACATATTTAGGCTAATGACCTTCAGTGTTATGCAGAACAAAGGAATTACCTGGCCACCATTCAGAAGAACTGTTTGGTTTGAAAAAGAAAAGGCTAGTTTCAGCAGAATCATTAAATGGAAATGAGAGTGTTTAGCCAAAAAAAAAAAAAAATTTAAAAAAAAAATTTAAAAGTCAGTTGAGAATACTTCAGAGATCATACGCTGATGTATTCTGTTTGGGCTGAGATAAGCATGTCAGTTCCTGTTTATAAGCTGATTATTCTAAGAAAATGACTTTGTAAAAATTGATGGACATTTTCCTAGTACTTCTCTTTGTTGATGAAGCCTTTTCCTTTTTATTTTACCCCTTGTAGATTAACGCAGAACTGTGTCTGTGATAGTGCTCACTTTTGTTCTTTGTATACTTTGCGCACTTCTCTGTCTTCTTTTTCTGATACTTTTTCTTTTTATGTTGAATTTTTCTTAGGGAAAATTGCTTAGACCTTGGAAGACAAATGTGTTTTAGAGAGAATGGAGCTTGAGAAAAAATTCCTTTACATATGAAAATTTAACCTTTGTCCCATAATCAATATGGCATGCTATATGAATTGTCAGGTTTTTTTCCACATTTAATCTTAGGCCAGATTCATATCAGATATTCAACAAAATTACACAGCTTTACTATCTTATTCTTTATCTAGCGTGTTTAACTATTAGCAGATGTAGGGACTAGTGGCCCTGGAAGTACAAGATATCTTTAAAGGGAAAGCATGTATGTTAGTTGTGGAGAGTTTGTTCCATTGTTATCTAATGCAGTTGATTTAACTATACTCTTCAGGTACTCACGTTTCACAGGCTATTGGAAAACTAGTGCATACCTTGATATATGGATTCCCTTTCCTGGGAAGGGGAGGGAGGGAAGGTCAGACCTTCTTTAAACATCTAAGTGGGATAATGTTCCCATCAAAGCAAATGAGCAATGCTTTTTGGCCAAATGGCACATAACCAGAGAATTATTTGTAGGCATTTTTCACTGATGTTAAATTGTTTAGAGTAGATGCAATATATCCATGTATAAGCCTACCTAGAGAAAGCTTTAAACTCTTTCACATACCAATAATCCAGGTTTGAATTAAAGAGCTAAGATTTTAAGAAGAGAGCTCTCTTGTGGCTTAGGGGTAAAGAGTTGCGCTGCCAACCCAAAGCCATGCATGAGTTTTGAATCCATTAGAAAGATGGATGTGAGAAAGATGAACATTCTTTTCCCATATGATTTACTGCCTCTGAAAACCCACTGGAGGGTCGGCTATGGGTTCGTTCTGACAAACAATGCTTTAAGGAGACTTTCTGGTACAAGTATGAAGTTAGCTGTTAACCAAAAGGCTGGTAGATAAAATTCACTACAAAACTTTTTGAAAGAGAAATGGTGATTTGCTCCCATAAAGATGTCATCCTAGGAAACCTTAAGGGGCAGGCAGTTCTACTCCTCATGCAGGGTTGTTATGAATCAGAATTGATCCGATGGCAAACACACATTCAAATGCTTTACCTAGCTTTTACCATTAGTTCTCCTTGCCAGATCTTTTCCATTCATTCCTAGCCAAAAACCTATCATCCATGGCCTAGTAACACAGCCTTTCACCTCCCCAAACCCTTTGTCTTGGATCTTCTAATCCTTTGGCTGTCCTCAGGTTTCTTCCCTAACATACTCGTCTGACTGGTTCTTAGAAGTATGGCAGAGATTTTTCTGACATAAATTTGGCTACTGCAGATTAAGAGCTTGGAGTCCAAACACTCTTAATGTAAATCTAGGCAAAGCTAAATTATAAAACAAAGAGAACACGTCTAATCCTTCCCCCTCTATGAACAAATCAATACACTGGCTTTTAAAAGACAAGGGAGAGCAGGTTGAAAGAGAAAATACCTGGTTGGAACAGTTTTATGGTAAGGAATTAAGTAAAAGTTATTTGGCTATGACAGCAAGAGAAAAACATGAACCCTAGATATTAAGCCACAAAGCATCTCCGCCCACTTCTGTAAAGGTGAATGAGCAGTTATTTTTGTTTTGTGCACTTTATGTGTCTCAAGCTCCCCAAAGTATGTCTGGAACATAGTAGCTGCTTTATGCATATTTATTAACTGTTTAATGACTGCATAAAATTGAGAGGCTACTGTCATCAAATGTAGTCTTCTCAGAGGTCCATTGTTCTACACAGCTCTTTACACTCTTGCCTCTTTTCCTTGTTTTTGTCGCCCTCTCCTTGAAATGCATATGTAAACTTAAGAACATAAAACACCACTGACATTATAGACCTGTTATTCAAAGCAACGTTATATAAGTCTGCTTTTAAATTAATGTCATGTCTTGCTTCTGTGTAGCATTCGTTCCCGCCTTCTTGGAGCTGCAGTGAAGAAACACAAACAATATTCACTCTCCTTTCCCTCAATCTTTGTTGTTCTCTCTGGCGCTCTTTCACTTTCAATCTTCCTGTACTTGATTTCCTTTCCCAGTATTTCGTTTCTTTAGGGTCGTTGCTCTGCTTTTTTTCTACCTCTCTGCCTGTTGGCCCCTTTGATCCTTTCTTGCTATCCCTCATTCCCAGGAGCTCTCGAAAAGATCTTTTTCCCTTTTCACGTCACTTCCCTCCCTTCTCCCATCGCTCTGTTCTCAGAAGGAGGTGAGTTCCCCACTAGAGGCCAGCACTACCTCAACTTCGTCCCTCCCACGGGCGAGCCGAACTCGGAGAGAAAGAAGGGGAAAAAAGAGGAGACAGAGCGAGAGAGGAAAAAACCCCGGGGCCTAGAGCGCAGAGGCCCGGGAGCGGCGTCGCCATGGCAACGGGCTCCGGCAGGAAACGAGGGACGCGCGGGAGGGAGGAGGAGGTGAGGGCCGAGGGGAGGGGGAGGAGCAGGGGAGGGGTCTGGCTGCCCCGGAAGCACCTCCCCGCCAGCCCCCTCCTCCAGCCCGGCCTGCAAGCCCCCGGCCTGCAGCCCCCACCCTCCCGGCCCGGCAGGAAGTGACAGGCCCGAAGCGAGTCCCGGAGGCCTGGCAGAGCCGCTGCCGGGCCCGCACCCGGAGCGGCAGGAGGGGCGGGGAGCCGCGGCCGCGCCGGGCACCTCCCACCCCGCCCTCGGCGCCCCCGCCCCTCCAGGAAGGGGAGGAGGCGAGGGGGAGCCCGCCGCGGAGGCCGAAGGAGCCCCCCGCCCCAGCCAGGCGACCGGAGACCCCCAGTACGTGAAGTGAACGCCCCCCGAGAGGACTTGGGTGCAGAGCCAGGCGTGAAGGTAACCGGGCGGCCGCGCGCTGGGGAGAGGCAAGACGTCTCTGGGGGCTTGGCTGCGCGGGGATGTTTCTTCTGCCACCTCGGTCGCTGTAACGCCCCAGGTACCTCCCCCAGTTTCTTTCCCTGCCTACCTCTGCTGGGCTTTTCGGTCCTTTCGCTCTGCTTGTCCAAGTCCTGCTATTAATTTCGCTGTACTTAATACTGTCTGTCCATCACCCTACTTGCTTCTGACTGCCCATTTCCTCATTCATTTTTCCTTATCTGACTTTGGTTCTCCCATCTGAGCATGTTTTCTAGTTAACTACCTGCTTTTCATGGTCCGCTGGGTTCTCAGCCTCCCATTCCTTGACTTCTCTCTCCCTCCTGCCTGATTCACTTGCTATCAGTATTGCACATTGCTCTGCTCTGTTGGGTCAGTTCGCTCCTGGCACACCACCGTATCTGTCCTTTTCCTCCATGTATTTGATTCTTTTTCAGAACCTTATTTTCATCAAGGTTTCTATATATAACAACGACCTTGTTCGATCACTGACCCTGTTTTTAAGATTACTTCGATTTCTTTGGCATTTTTCCCTTCGACTGCCACCCCATATGCCTCACCCCTTGTCCAATGACAGAGTTTTAGAAAAGCCCAGGGAAATTGATTTCTTCAAACTGTTGAGTCAATAGACCCAGTTACCAGATAACTTTCCAGTAATGCTTTCTAGTTCTCAGTAGATCTATACTCCGACTCAGTCCAGTCTGTAAACTTTACACTCCATATGTGAGCGGGGATCAGCCATCCTGGGGACCTCTATGTGTCAGCTTATCAGTTTCTTCAAGTTTAATTCGGAAAACTGAAATTCACTGTATTTCCTAAACTTTTTGTTATCTTCATTTCCTATATTTAACTTTACAGTCCCAAAATTTATCTCAATGAATCGATTTTACGTGGCTACGAATGTGAGAATGATCCAGAATCAGGCATTGTTTCACTCTGTTGTACCTTGGGATCACTACTATTTGGAACCGACTCAGCGCCACCTAAAAACAGGATCCTGGAATCCTGGTTTGATGACAATTCCCACTGATCTTATTGAGAGACTTTAAATTGATCCCTTTGCATCTTATTCCCATGTCAGAATATGAAAAAGTTATGAAAACAGAACTCCTTTTCTTGGGAGGCAAGAAGTGGTACAGTATAGGCATTGCACATGTGATTGTAGGAACTAACATCTCTCTATGGGGATACTTGTAAGAAAGTCGTGTGTCTGAGTCCAGTCATCTTTACAACTATGCCGTGCTGCCTCTAATCCTTACCCACTTTTTTTCTTCACATGCTGATATTGAGGATTCATGGGTCTGTATCTGTTTAGTGCTTTGATATTTTGACAAAAGATGTGGGGAGAAGACAGACTAGAATTGAAGCTGATATGATACTGATTATGTGGGTTATATCTTTGTTTGCACTGACATTTGTTGTTCCTGAATGAAGCCAAAGAGATGGATAGAATTCTTGGGAATAATGTTATGATCAGATGATAATGGGAATTGAATAGAGAACTTTATTGCCAAAATGAAGTGGCTTGATTTGTTTTAGATGTAATTTTATGAGAAATTAATTCAGCCTAATAGACCTGTTGACAGCCGTTAGCAGAAATTCTAGTTTGATGTTTACATTCCTAAACCAAAGAGAGCTTCATTGACCTTAAATTTCTAATGCCTGGGTATCCAGTAGAGAATATAGTTTCTAGGTTTAACAAAAGAATTTACTGTACTTTTTTGAAAGTGTATTTCTCACTTTGTTCTGTCTCTTTGCTTAGTTCTTAGCAGTGTTTCCTTATTGCAAGTTTTAGCGTAGTTCCTGAGAGGTAAATTCTGTCCACTTAAGTAGACTGAAATGGACTTAACTCTTTTTGAAAATTTTACCGCATATATTTGATGTTTATTTTATGCCTGTGAGTTATTGATATAACTTAATGATAAAATTTAGCTGATAAAATTATGTCCTATCAGCTGTGAAGTCTTTGTAAATGGAAAACATTGAAGGAGGGAAAGTGACATGTCTGAGGAGTTACTCAGTTAAACAGTTACTCAGTTAAACTGCACTGGAACTAACTCAACATCATCAAGTCTGAACTGATTCATAACTGACCCCCCTAGTGAGTTTTCTGAGGCTATAAATTGCACAAGAGGAGATTGCCTGAATTTTTTCCCATAGAGTAGCTGTTGGATTTGAACCACGTGCCTTTGAGTTGGCAACACAGCTCCTTGTCTACTAGGCCACGTAGGCTATATAAATTGTAGACTAGCTCTTCTGTCACCTAGTTTAAGACCTGCCATGATCAAAATGAGCATAGTAAGCAGCTATACTAACTGACACTGCTTGTATCACAATTTTTGTGGGTTTTTAAAGAAGCACGTGCTGGTGGTGTTGTGATATTTATTAATTGTATGACCATGGAAAATTTCTTTAGCCTCAGAAAAACGTCAACTCCTACAGTTGAAATGTAGATGAACAACAGCTTAACTCAGTAAGAGGCACCTAATGACTTCTCAGTAAGGGTAACCATTGTTAAGGTAATGATAACAGATGGAGATAAAATGTGATAATAGCAAGTTTTAAGTGAGAAGCTTTAAACGTGTTAAAAGTGGAATGTAAGGTAGTCTTGTGAGTTGTCTTACTTTACCATTTTAATTTAATGACAGTTTTTAGGGGGATGTGTAAAAGTTGTTTTTAGATAGGGCATAGCTTCACAAGATGGTACAGGAAAAGAATGTAAGAGTGTTTACAAGTTTGAGAGTTCTAATACCAGAAAAAGCATGAGGCCTAAGAGGAGGATTCTTAGGTAACTTAGATTTATAATCATGTGAAATACATTTGGGATCAAGATGCAAATTTTAACCTTTGTTGCTTTTATCTAGGTCTTGAGTCAGTGCACCAGCCTTGGGGACCCTGGACCATTATCATGGAGACTGAGAGTGAGCAGAACTCCAACTCCACAAATGGGAGTTCCAGCTCAGGGGGCAGCTCTAGGCCCCAGATAGCACAGATGTCACTGTATGAACGTCAAGCAGTGCAGGTGAGGCTGAACTCTGAGAAACACTGATTTGAGTATTGGTTTGGGATAAGCAGAAATGCTGGAAGAGAATCACCCTAATGTTTTCCAGCAAAGCAGAGAAAGTGGGAAAGTTGGATTAGGTGATTACTAAGAAGTCCAGAAGAGCAATGATGCCAATTAAAAGGCTAAAGTGCACCTGATTTAAGGTGTGGTCTTTTCAGTCACCTGCTGTGCAACTGGACAGTATGGACAATGAATAAAGATGGTAGAAGAATCAAGCTTTTAAGTTGTGGTGTTGGAGAATAGTGCAGTTGGAGAATAGTGCAGAAGAACTAATGGACTGACAAAAGAAGAAATAGATATGTTTGAGAAAGTGCAGCCAGAGAGCTCCTTGGAATCAAGGATGGTGGACATGTTATTATTAAGAGAGGTTGTTTTTTAGAGAAAGACATCATGCTTGCAAAGGTAGAGGGTCACCAAAAGAGAGGAAGATACTCAACAAGATGGGTTGATATAGTGAATGCGGCAGTGGGCTCAAATGTGCGGGGGGTGATGAGGATGGAACAGGAAAGGATAGGATTCAGATCTGTTCATAGGGTCACTATGAGTCATATTTGACTCAACAGCACCTAACAACCACAAAAAATATCTTCCAGCTCTTAGAATCTGAATTGACAAAATTCTGAGTGAACAGAACAGAATTTTTTTATTTATTTTTATTATTATTTTTTTATTATTTTGTGTGTGTACTGTCAAATCGGATCTGACTGGTACAGGAGGAGAGTGTCCCTCCTTTCCCAGCAGAGCATCTGGTGGGATTTGAACCGTGCGCCTCTGGGATTGCAGTGCAGCTTCTTGCCACTAAGTAGGCCACCAGAGCTCCAGAACAGAATTTAATTCTTTTAGGTGAGACACCATTTAGTCCAACTATTGTTCTGTACCATTAAGTCCTAACTGATCCATAGCTAGCTGACCTTCCAGTGGGTTTTCAGAGGCAGTAAATCACATGGGAGAAAATTGCCCATCTTTCTCCTGCAGAGCAGCTTGTGGATTAAAACCACATATCCTGATGTTAGCAGCACAGTTTCTTACCAATAAACCACCAGAACTCCCAGATAAGCTGGAATGTGTCACATTTATAATCTTTGCCATTTCTTATAACTTATCAGAATAATGGAAATAATCATGAACCTCTTTCCGTATTTTTAGATCAGTAGTAAATTTCAGGTTTTACATTTTGTTGAGGACTAGGAGTTTTGTTTAAGACAATATTTTTAGTAGCTAGAATGACCATGCCCATCATAAAGATAGTTGTAATTATTAAAAATTAAGAAGGGAGCTTTGATATCCTAGTGTAAGGAGTTGTACTGCCAATCCAAAGGCAGGTGATTGCACCCCTGAGCTGCTCTGAGGGAAAAAGATGGGCAGTTTTCCCTCATGTCATTTGCTGTCTCTGAAAACGTATTGGAGGCTCAGCCATGAGTAGGTTCCGACTTGATGGTACATAACAATAACATCAGCAACAGAATGACTACTCATTGTAAAGCAATTTCTAGTTGAAGATTAAGAATACAGTAAAATCAGTTAACAATATAGTTAAATTACCACTGTCATTTTTATAACCATCAGTTAACCTGTAGATATATGAAAATGCCAATTGAGAATTTTACCTGTAGACTATTTCAAAATCTTGCTTTTCACTAATTTCCATTATTTCAAACCTCTTAAGGCTTTATCACTTTTACTATAGCTCTAAAGTAAGGTCTTACTCTTTTCTACATAAGTTAACATTCTATTTCTTTTCATTCTGTTTGTTATTGTTAGGTGTTGTAGAGTTGAGTACTACTCATAGAGACCTTGTGAAAAACAGAACTGAACCTTGTCCCATCCTGTGCCATCCTCATCTCCAACATATGTGAGAGCCTATTGCTCCAGTCATTGTGCCAGTTTATTTTGCTGACTTTTCACTGGTCCTCCACCAAATATGCTGTCCTTTTCTAATATTCCTAGCAGCATGCCCAGAGTATGTGAGATGAAGCTTCACCATCTCTGCCTCTAAAGCAGCACTCTGCCTACACTTTCTCTAAGATAGGTGTTTGTTCTTTTAGCAGTCCATGGAGAATTCAGGAACATCAGAACTCAAAGGCATTGATTCTTCTATCACTGTCCCAGTTCTTTTCTTTCCCAGTTTTCAGCCAAGTCCCCTTGGCTCACTACAGACTATGCTACTAGAGTTCCCTGCTCTACAAGCTGGTTCTAATTTAAAAATGGAAAAATAAAGATATTGATAATGTAGCCCATTCTCCCCTCTCCCTTCTCATGGCTCCTTTGACAGGGGATTACAGAGATTCCCATAGATAAGGAATTTAGAGTGACCATTTTCTCTTTCCTCCTAGGCTCTGCAGGCACTGCAGCGGCAGCCCAATGCGGCTCAGTATTTTCACCAGTTCATGCTCCAGCAGCAGCTCAGCAATGCTCAGCTGCATAGTCTGGCTGCTGTCCAGCAGGTGAGAGGTCAGCAGCTCGCAGGCCTGTGCAGAGGGGACAGGCACAACAGGTGGATAGGGGAGGCTTGCGGTACTGCATCTTGACTGAGCTAGGCCAGAGTCAGAGTCTTTCTGCCTCCTGTCCTGTAGGAGGTTTTACTGAACTTTAGCTTCTGTGTTATGCTAAGAACCACAGGGAAACTACTTTCTAAAGGTGGAATGCCGTGGTAGAGACCTACACTATCCAGTGTGGTAGCCATTAGCCACATGTGCTTGAGACATAGCTTGTCTAACTTGAAATACACTGCAAGACTTTAGATTTCTAAGATTAATATGAAGGAAAAAATGTTAATATCTTTGTAATTTCTTATACTGGTTATATATTGAAAACATTTTAGATGTATTCAGTTTAATGAAAGATTATTAAAATTAACATTGTATGTTACTCATATTAACTTTTTAATTAATTTTATTAAATCTAGTTTTTTGCTAGATTTACCAATGACCCAAAAGTTCTTTCCCTGTCTAAAAGTGATAGTAGAAGCAGGAGGATGGGTTGTCATCCTGCCCTGGGAGGGTGTGGGGAGCTGTCAGGTTAGTGTATATGGTAATGTGCAGGTTGTTCAAAGAGTGGAGAGACTTTTCTTTATTCTGGAGTAGAAGCTAAGTTGTTCCATGAAATAGTTAATTTTTGTGTGTGGTTTAGTATTGGAAGATTCAGATCCTTTTCCTTTGTTTTCTTCTGTTTGCTCTTGTTTTCCTTCCCCTCGTATAGGCCACCATTGCTGCCAGTCGGCAGGCAAGCTCCCCAAACACCAGCACTACACAGCAGCAGTCTACCACCACTCAGGCCTCAGTGAGTACTGTGTCTGCCCACTGGAAGTCTTTTTCTCTGTATCCTTGTCCCTGAGTTAAATGACTTCATGTAACTGACCTGAGAGTGTTCATTGGACTATCGATGGATGTTTACCATTTCAGGGCTATTGTACATACAGTCACTATGAGTCACAAGCTATTTGATGGCACATAACAACAACAACAACATGTACAGAATAGACATATAAGGGAATGTAGCCAACTTTAGCCTTAATAAAGGGATTGAGGAATGGAGGACATTTTTTGGACAAAAGTGAGATAAAAGAAAACTGTATCCTTTATTAAAGAACAATGTCCTCCATTTGACCCAGACTGATATATTTTAAACTTTGGAAATTCCTCATAGTAGTTTAGATGGCACAGATGGATAGAGAATTCGAAATAATTTACCTATGGCTATAAATGCAAGATACTTTGTTTTTTGACCCTTGTCTGTGCCTCTCTAATTTGTCAGTAAGGGAATTCCTTTCTCTCTTCTCAATTCTTTTGTCATGATTCCATTCTGTTTCTGTACCGCACAGATTAATCTGGCCACTACTTCAGCCGCCCAGCTCATCAGCCGATCCCAGAGTGTGAGCTCTCCTAGTGCCACCACCTTGACCCAATCTGTGCTACTGGGGAACACCACCTCCCCACCCCTGAACCAGTCCCAGGCCCAGATGTATCTACGGGTAAGCCACAGACCAGGCATAGCCACCAGTGCCGCTGGGGCATAGTTTCATCCCAAACAAGGACTTGAGTAAAGACCATTTTGTTTACAGTTGGCTGCCCAGATGTTTTGAAACAAGTTGATAATTTCTGTGCCTCCTGTACCCCTACAAGTGATGCTCAGTATCAGTATTCACGTTCAAGCAGTCTGTAAATGACATTGAGATTCTGAGCTACAAGATGCTGACCTTGCTATTTAGCTAAATTAAGTCAAATGTGGTCCAACCTTTAGACCTGTGGCTCAGGTTTCCAAATTCTAGGTTTCCTCTCTTAGCTCATCTTTTTACTTATGGTTTCTTAAGTGTTTGACTCTTTGCTGTTGACATGCTGTTTTTCTGTACATTTTATGTTTTCTTCTGGATCAGTTATCACCTATGGAGAATGACAGGCTCTGGGTTGGCATGGCAAGGGACAGGACTTAGCTATTTAATTCCTCTTTTTCATTTTTACTTGTCTTTTCATCTGTCTCTTCTGTCTGCTTTTCTTCTGCTCTTCTTCTCCTGCTCTGCTTGCCAGCCACAGCTGGGAAACCTGTTGCAGGTAAACCGGACCCTGGGGCGTAATGTGCCTCTGGCGTCCCAACTCATCCTCATGCCTAACGGGGCCGTGGCTGCAGTCCAGCAGGAGGTGCCATCTGCTCAGTCTCCAGGAGTTCATGCAGATGCAGATCAGGTCAGTGGCAACCCTTCCCTTGCAGGTATTCTTGGGGGCAGTGAAGGGAATATCCATGAGCCAAGGCCCAACTTTGCCATCACTGTTTTCTAGAATTCTTTTTTTTTCTTTCCTTAGTTGATAGAGAAGTTGAATCTCTTCTAATACTTGGAGTTAGGAAGGAAGACATAGTTCTGTTCTTTCTTGTATTATTTACTGTATATTTACATATGAATACTATTGTTGAATAGTAATGTATATTATATTGATGGTGGTGGTATATGCAGCAAAACATACACCAATTCCTCAGTGTACACATGTACAATTCAGTGGCATTGGTTATGTTCTTTGAATTATGCAACCATTCTTCATTTCCTCCAAATTAGTCTTTCTCCATTAACAGGAAGTCAGTACCCTTTAAACTTCTTTTCTGACCTTTTGCTGTTATCAGTTTGAGCATATGTATATAGTGGTTGAAGAGAGCACAATATTCAAGGCAAACATTCTTTACTAAATAAGATAACCTATTTGATTTAAAAATGAGCTCAGGGGATACTTTTTGGTTTGTGTTTAAGGTGTAAAGATTCTCTAAGGTCAGTAGTTTAGGGATCTAGCCACAGTGACTCCAGAAAATACTGTATTCTTTGGAAATCTTTTCGCATGCTTTTCTCCTTTTTATTTGGATTACACTATAGAATCTTTCATTAATATATTCAGTGTTGGTAGCTTGGAACTATCAAGTTCTTCCAGTCTCATGACAAAGAAGGTATTTGTTCACAGACCAATTAGAAATAAATTCCATTTCTTCTTCCTGTTCCTTATTTATGGAAGCAGCTTTGGGTGAAACAACCTTCTGGTTCTGGAAAGTCTGATTCTCAATATAAGTCAGGTTTCCCTATCCTTTTATGGCTGTTTAAGAAGTCTCATTCTTTATCCTTGTAGAAGTGTTTTATAAAAATAAAAAGTTGAGAGTATTCTGTTGCCTATCTGATGGATGTGAATTAGACCTAGCTGAGTTTTTAATCAGCTGAGGTACATAATTGATGATCTTATGTGAAAGCATCTTGTTAATACTATTGCTAAATATTGTGATTGTTGTGTACCTAGAGTAGGAACTGACGCACAGCTGACCCTCTGACAGGTTTTCGAAAGTAGTTAATCACACAGGAGGATATTGCCCATCCCTCTCCCACGAAGCATAGATGTTTGATTCTTTTGTCAGAGTTCTTAATTGTGGTAATTCTCATTTTTATTCTTCATAAAGGTCTTCGTCACTATTACTTCTTATGCTTTGTTTCCAAAATATATATAAATAGATAGTTATTCTCACACAATTGGACTGGAATATTTTCATTTGTTATGGAGAGACACAAATTACGTATTTATTTCATCACTTTAGTTTACTCGTTAGAAAGTATCAGACCATATTTTCAGTAGTTTATTGTGTTTTGGGAGAAATTTTATAGAGCAAATTAGTTTTCTTCTTAATAACTTACATATGTTTTGATTTATGACATTAGTCAAAATCCCATCAATGTTACAGCACACTTCTGTTTCCTCCCTAGGTTCCCATTTTTTCCCCTTGCTCATCTTTGCACCTTCTTGCCTCTAAACTTTGATTTTAGGCAAATGCTGCCTTTTTGGTTGGTTTGGTTGATTACTCCAAAGGGCCTCTTCCTCACAAGCGTTATGTTAATTTAGAAGCCTGCCTACTATGCATACCCATGTTTATTGTGGCTTTGTTCACGATAGCAAGGAATTGGAAACAACTTAATTGCCCATCAACAAAGGAATGGATAGAGAAGCTGTGATATATTCCCACAATGGAATACTATGCTGCATTAAAAACAAGAAACTCATGCAGTGACCATGGAGGACATTATGCTGAGTAAAATATCTCAGTCACAAAGGGACAAATACTGCATAGTGCCACTGTTGTAAAATAGGACGAGACTAAGAAAGATGGGATAAATAATGTATACTGCATTGAAATAGATGAGGAAGAAAACTCTTTAAAAGGGATATGTGATTAAGTATTATTGTCATGACAGGAATCCAGTGGACCTGGGGGGAGGGATTATAAAACAATGGGGGAACTCTACTTTTCAAAGAGAAGAGTGTACTAGGGGGGAGGGGTAGGCGGGGAGAAAAGTGCAACAATGAATGAGTGGAAATACAAAGTCTCTAAATTTTCGTTAAAATTAATAAATAATTAAAAAAAAAAAAGAAGCCTGCCTACTGTTTGGTTGAAAGGAAATTTCCAGAAGTGGGTTTAGTTCCAGCTTTGAAGATTGTTTAAGGGCCATAGAGTCAGGGATTTCACCAGTTTCTATCAGACCAGTAAATGTGGTCTCTTTTGTGACTTGGGATTTTGTTCTACATGTTTCTCCCAGTCTCTGTGCAGGGCCTTCGGTTGTGATCCTGATCAGCGTGGATGATTGTGGTAGGCAGGCAGGCAGGCACTATTTAATTTTTTAAATAAAGAATCTCAGGCTAGTGAAGATTGTAGTTTTTGCGATGCATTAGTCCTTTGGACTAACTGTTTCCTTGAGTTACTGGTTTTCTTCATGGACTCTTACTCTTGATGTATTCACTTATGTGATTGAGACTTTAGAGATTAAAAAGAAACTGTGGGTCTTTCAAAGATTTTAGAGAATGAACAGTGTTAAACAATGTTACTGAGTGTTGTATTAGTTTAGACAAGAGATGATTATTTCCCTGGGCTCTAGCTTTGTGAGACATTTTGATAGCCCTTTTTTAAAAAACAAAACAAAACCGTGATTTTAGTGAAAGTTTACAGAAAGGATGGATTTTCATTCATTCATTGATACATATTTTTCCTCCATACCCCCTTTAGCAGAGGCTTGATTCATGCGAAAGATTTGATTTGGGTTGAGAAGCTAACTATAAAAATAAAGGGATAATTCATACATGTAAACTTGAATGTAAGTAGTGGGGGTGGGGTGAAAGAGACAAATGGAGACAGCAGGCTTGGTGTTATGTTGTTAGTAGTCTGAAACCTAAGTGAAAGAGTTAGGGTTAACTTCGTAGGTTTCAGGGGCCATTGCTGATTATTGAACAACTAACTCACAAAATAAGGAAAATACTTTAGAAAGAATCACTGGGGAACATATGCCTAGAGAAAAAGTGATACAAATTTAGGCAATGTGCTAAGAGACTCTTGGTCACCTACTTATAAGTTGTTGTGTTCCGTCAAGTCAGAACTGATTCATTGATGACCTTCCAACAAGTTTTCAGAGGCAGTACATCGCACAGAAAGAAATGCCCACTTTTCTCCCTTGGAGCAGCTGGTGGATTCTAACTGCATCCCTTTGGATTGGCAGAGCAGCTCCTTACCACTGAGCCACCAGAACTCAGGTATATAAGTAAGGTTATGGTAATAGCAGTGAAAGTGGAGGGTGAAATTGCATTACTTTCTAATCCAGTTTATCCATCTAGTCTTTGTTCAGATATTTGAGTGTGAATATATAGAAGGACAGAGAGTAATTGTTAAAATTGTGAGTCTGATATCTAAGTCAGATTCCAGCTCTAGGACATACAATGTGACGTTGGACAAATGATCTAATGTCTTTCTTCCACATTTTCTTCATCATAGAAATGAGTGTTAGACTTACCTAAGGATGTGTTGTGGAAACTAAATGAGTTTGCATGGTTAAGTGCTTGGAACAATGCTTGGACTTAATATCAGCTTTTATTATATAACACACAGTCTTTAGCCTTGGATATCCAAGAAAGTCATAATCACTACTCTGGTGGAGATTCTGGACCATTGATATACTAGACATAAAATTGTCTCTTGAATGGTAAAATTGCAGCTTTATTGGCAAGTACAGAGTGCTCTGGAGCATAGAAAGATGCCTGGTGAATGTAGCTTTGGAAGAGGCAGAAGAGACTTCTCTGAAGAAATGAAATTTAAATGGGGCTTAAAGAAGTTAGTAAAGTGAAGTCCACTCAGGGACTCTGAGGTTATTGACGAGTCCACAGATCCCAAGGAGCTTGACATATTTGAGGAATTGAAGCAAGGCGATGTTCTTCATGTTCTTCCAGTTTGGCAGAGTGGGCTGGAGATGGTACTGGAGAGTTAGAGGAATCCTCATCTTGTAAGCCCTTGCCCTTCTTAGGTGCTATTCAATCTTTTCTAACTTATAGTGACTCCTCTACAACAGGAAAAAAAGCACTGTCCATTCCTGCTGTGCTTATTAGGCCCGTTGCTGAAGTCACTGTATCAACGCATCTCATGGAGATCTTTACTATTTCATTGATGTCTTTTCTTCAGCACTATAAAGTGGTCCTCTGCAGCACTTTTTCCCAGTACAGTATGACATTTCATTTCTTGACTGCTGTTTCAGTGGTCATTGATTATGAATCCAAGTGAAAGAAATCCTGGACAACTTAACTGTTTTCTCTTTTGTCATATGAGGATTTTTGTTAGCTTTATGCTGAGCTGTAATCTGTGTTGTTTGATTTTCATCAGTAAATGATGTAAGTCTTTGTTTTCAACAAAGTTGTGTCATGTTAATATTTCAGTGTACTAATAGGTGTTCTTTCAGTCCAGGTGCTGCATTCTTTATATAGTTTATCTTTTCAGATTATTTACTCACCATACACATTGAATGTTTGCTGTCAGAGACCTCTCCAGAGTACTGAAGAGCATTGATGTCAGTCTGGAGACCAAGGTGCCCCTGATACAGGCCATGGTCTTTGCAGTCACTTGCTATGCATCAAAGAGCTAGACAATGACTAGGGATGATAGAAGGAGAATTGATACCTTTGAGCTATGGTGCCAGAGAAGAAGAGTATTAATATTCCATGTACTGCTAAGAAAACAAACAGGTTCGTCCTGGACAGAGTTAAACCAGGCTGTTACTTGAAAGCAAATATTCTGAAGTTTTGTCTGACATACTTTGGACATGTTGCAAGGAGGGACCAGTCTTTGAAGAAGGACGTCATGCTTGGAAGGGTGGGTGGGCAGCGCAGGAGAAGAAGACCCTTGATGAGGTGGATTGATTCAGTGACTGGCGTAATGGGCGTGGTATGTCAGAGACAATAGGATTGACACAGGATAGAGCAGAGTTTAGGGCTGTTGTACATAGGGTCGCTATGAGTCGCAGGCAACTCAAAGGCACATAACAACATCTCGAATGAGTATTGTGAAAGAATGTATAACCCTGATGCATACTTTACCTGATTTTAAAACATACAGCATTCCTTCGTTCTGTTTGAAGAAGTGCTTCTTGGTCTACAGGCTTGTGTTTTTGAAGACATGTCTTGGCTTCTCTAATGAGGATAAATGTAAGGCGTATAAGTGAGTTTAGGAAGCACAGGAGTGCTGAAACAGTTTCAGTAACAGTGACTTGGATTGGGTTGTTAACGGTGAAGAAAAATGAATACTTTTGAGAAAATTTAGAAAGATAAATCAGTTGAAGAAGTGGAACTGATTTAGCAGGTGGGAGTTGAAGTAGATGCCAGACCTGAGAACTGACATGAGCAGTAAGTGGGGTCCAGTTTATGAGATGAAGAACAGTGAGAAGCAGATTTAGGATGAAATTCAATTTCGGACTTGTCACCTTAGAAGTGCATGTGAATCATTTACAAGAATGTGTTGAGTCAGCTATCTTATCATCTGTCTCTTGTCTATCTATCTATATCTATTGCTTAAGCTAAGTGAAAGGTCTTGTTGGAGATAAATGTTTGAGAGGCATGGAGATGACAGTTGAAGCCAAAAGAATGTGGATAGGGAATAAATGAGTCTTTGAACTTGGAGAATTTAGAATGAATCTTTAGAAATAGTGCAATTCATGGGTGAGTGGAAGGCTCGCAGAGGAATCTGGGAAATAGCAGCCAGAAGTAGTTACTAAGAATTTAGCAATAGTGAAGGAGGAGGATACAGCTGGGGGTTAGGACTTGTAACGTGGATGGGAATCAGCCAGTAGTGGAAAGGTTGAATAGATGGAAGAGGATTGGTATTTGTAGATTTTGAGAAGGCTACGAGGGTGGGATCTAGAACCAAAAGGGATGATCTTAGTTAAGAGGGAGAGAAAAGAGAAGTCGTTAAGTGCTTGCTCATTTCGCTAAAACCAAAATACCACTTTTCAGTGGCTCTGTGGGAGAAAAATGGGCAGTCTCTTCTCATTGTAATTTATAGGCTTAGAAATCTGATAAAGGGTCCCCATAAGTCAGAACGGACTCAGTGGCAGTTGAGTGAGTGAGTTTACTTGTTTATCTAGTAACTGGTTTTATGTTTTGTTTTTTTGAGGTAAAAAGATATATTCATTAGAAAGTTACACCCCAAAGAAAGGGATAGTTCCTGGAAAGGAATTACGGAGGACGCCTATCCAGTAACTTGTTAATCTAATAGGCATTCCCCAATTCTGTCCTCTGCCTGCCCCTACTTGTGGTAATTATCATTCTTATTCTTGGGTTCATTCTTTTTTGTCTCTTTGCAAAAAGTATTTTTTATTATTATACCTAAGACATAAACAAAAATAGGAAAATATGGGAACTCTTGTGGCCTAGAGGTAAGAAACTGCACTGCCATCTCAAAGGCACACAGTTCAGATTGACCAGCTACTCTGCAGAAGGATGGGCAGTCTCCTCCTGGTGGTTAACTTCCTCTGAAAATCAGATATGGGTCCCTTCTAACTTAATAGCACACAACAGCAATGCAGGGTAGGATTGGGCATGTTGTTAGAAGACGTTGTTCTTTGGGGAGGGGCAGCATGCGAGGAAAGGGTCCATGAAAGAGAGGAAGACCCTCAGTGAGATGAATTGACAAAGTGACTGTGACAGTGGGCTCAAGTGTGTCAGATTGTGAGAATGGCACAGGATAGGACAGGGATATGGTGTTTATAGGGTTGCTATGAGCTGTACTCAAATTGAGGACACCTGATATTATAACATGCAGGATAAAGAGAGTTCTGGTAGTCAAATGATAAGGTGATACACTGCCAAAACTAGGAGTTAGAATCCACCAGCTGCTCTATGGGAGAAAGATGAACATTCTCTTCTCAAGCAATTAACTGTCTTTGAAAAATCCAGTGGAGAGTCAGCTATGAGTTGGTTCAGACTTGATGGCATATACAAGTCACCTAGGGCAAGGTTACTAAGCATTTTTCATAGAGTTGCTATGAGTCATAAGTCGACTGATGCCACCTAATCTTAACATGATGTGCACTTGTCATCCAATCCATGTGTCCAATACCCTTTTTCCTCCACTAGTGTATTATTTTGAAGCAAATTCCACAACTATCAGTCAGCATTTAAAAGATTCTTACCTGTTTGTAATCATTTTTGGAAGTTTTTTGTTTTTTTTAATATGTAAAGAGTCTTCCAGAATGGATGCAGTTAGAACGGATTTTGCTGTATGATTTCAGATAAGGATAATTATGATATAGGACCACTAATATAAAAAAGGGAGCTCTGGTGGCCAAGTGATAACAAGCTTTGCTGCAATCCTGAAGACACACTGTTCAGATCTACTAGCTGCTGTGCAGGAGAATGATGGACAGTCTCCTGTGCACTTAACTGCCTCTGAAACCCAATGGAAGATCAGCTGTAGGTTGGTTCTGAGTCGATGGTACCCAACAACATTTTAAAACTACGTAAAAAATGGTTTATATACATTTAAAAAAAATCAGTCTGGCGGTTTCTCATAGATGAGACTTGAGGGAGAGTGGAACATAAAATTTTATATGCTGTTAGAGACCTCTCTAAAGTACTGAAGAGCAGTTGTGTTACTCTGGAGACAAAGGTGCGCATGATATAGGCCATGGTCTTTGCAGTCACTTGCTATGCATCAGAGAGCTGGACAATGACTAGGGAGGATAGAAGGAGAATTGATGCCTTTGAGCTGTGGTGCTGGAGAAGAGTATTGTATATACCATGGACTGCTAAGAAAACAAACAGGTTCAGCCTGAAGAGAGTTAAACCAGTTTGCTCCTTGGAGGCAGATTCTGAAGTTTTCGTCTGATGAACTTTGGATATGTTGCAAGGAGGGACCAGTCCTTGGGAAGGACGTTATGCTTGGGAGGGTGGAGGGACAGTGCAGGAGAGGAAGACCCTCTGAGGTAGATTGACTCAGTGACTGAGGTAATGGGGTAAGTGTGTTAGTGACAGTGAGATTGTCACAGGTCAGAGCAGGGTTTAGGGCTGTTGTACATAGGGTCACTGAGTCACAGGCGACTCGACGGTACATAACAAGAACAACAACAGCATATAAATATATATTTTTTGGCAAGGCACATAAAAACAAAGCTGGTTAATCTATTTCTGTAGTTTTAATAGCCTTGGAAAGCTTTTGAAGCAGTTCTACTCTGTCCTTTAGTGTTGCTGTGAATTGAAATCACTTGAGCTCTATCTATCATCAAGGTCCATCTGTATAGCTGTATATTGTTATAGTTTGTTCACATCATTATTTCCCCTTAGGTTGACTGGCATTTAGTTTTTACCTAGGTTTTTGTAAACAGTAACAATGCTGTTAGGAATAGTCTAACGGTAGTAGTATGTGGGCAAGCATGTCACTTGTGTACTCCTGGACTTTAGAGTGGTAAGTGTCTAAGAACTTTTGGATATGATTTCAGTTTTTTTCTCCAAAGTGAGTTTACTTATTTTTAATTCCATCACCCATGTATAGGAGATATTTCAATTATGGATTTGATCAGGTTTATTCTGATTAATGCTCTTCAGTGACTTCTTCAATCAGTTAAATGGTCATCATTTCTTCCCTGTATTCATAATTTGGAATACTTTGTGTGCAAGGCACTATGCTAGGTGCTGGGAATATAGTAATAAGTATGATAAGCTTTTTTTCTAAATTAAATTTTAGTCTCTCTTTATCACCATCTCTCTTACTAGTCTGTCTTATTAGAACACTTGTGGATGTGTTCATGATATGGTTACTTTCTTTCTCCCTAGAAACAGCCTACCATCTTAGCTTTATTTCTTGCTGCTCCTTGAAACTCAGCTCTAATATAGGTAAGAACAGGTGTTCACAAATTTCCAAACTTGGTATGCCCTTTCCTGGCTCTGTGGTCTTCTTCTGTTACCTATGTCTTCATTCCCCTCCCCTTCACTATTATCTGATGCGTCTTAGATAATACATCGTCTGTTCTTGGAAGTCTTTATTGATCTCCCTCTTCGAAATTAATCTTTGTCTTCTGCTATAGAACCTTCTATGAGTCTGTGCATACATAGTATTACATAGTGATTAGTGATTTTTCTATCCTTCTCTAATAAAATGTATTCATTGTCTTTCTTTCCTGCATTCTGCTGTCCAGCATAGTACCTTAAGCATAGACGTTTGGTAAATGTTGAGAAGTTGCATGAATGAGTGGAGAGGAAAAAAGATAATCAAAGATCTTTTTTTAAAAAAATGTTCTTTAGATGAAAGTTTACATAGCAAATTCATTCTGTATTTGTTAGTTTGTACATAAAGTTTTCAGGATATTAGTTGCATTGGGCCACAGTATGTTAATGCTCTCTATGTTTCTACCCTGTTTCTTCCCCTTAATTGTAGCTAGATTTTATTTGCCTTTCCTATGCTCCTGGGCAATTACTGTTCTTTTCATTCCATATAATTGATTGCTGTACAGAACACATTACTCTTGCATTATACTGTTTATTTTATGGGCATGTTTATTGTTTTGAAGGTGGTTTCTCAAGGGCTCTTTAAATTTCTGTTGGTACCAGCAAGTCGAGTCTTGTGTGTGTGTGAATTTTGTTTTTCTGTTCTACATTTTTTTCCCTCCCTATTATAGTGCCTAGTCTATGTGTGTTTTTTAGGGGTAACTGGGTACCATCTCGTTCTTCTGGACCAGTGTATAGACATTGGTTCATGTACCACCTTACTAGTTTTGGGTTTTGGTTTTGTGTTTTTTTTTTCGTTGTTGTTTGTTTGTTTTTTCACTTTCCTTTGCACTGAATGGGAAAAGACCAGTAAGTAGCTATCTTAGGAGGCCATTCAAGTTTTTAAGAACTCGATGCCACTCACCAAAGTAGGATGCAGAACTGTGTCATTATAAAATATACTCTTTTAACTGATACAGGTTTGATATCCCTGTGGTCTGCAATCCTTTACCCTAAGCCTAAATATTTTGTCTTGAGGGGTGTTTAGTTATATCTAAAAAATTTTTGTGGCTATGCTTCTAAGAGACATTTTGAAGGAACCAGTGATCAGATTTAATGATAGACTTGATCATGAAGAGATTGAAAAATCAGGTATGAGTTTAGAGTTTGGGAGACTGGAAAGCCTTTAATGTGTATTATAATGATGGTGGTATGTGTTGAGGTAGATTGTGAAATATGACACTGTTATGGATTTCTCTGCTACTCTTGAATTGGTTACAGATACCATTCATCTTAGTGCCTCTCAATCTCTTTTTTCTAATTTGTCTGTTTTTCACATTTTTCAGGTGCAGAACTTGGCAGTGAGAAACCAACAAGCCTCAGCTCAAGGACCCCAAATGCAAGGCTCAACTCAGAAGGCCATTCCTCCTGGAGCCTCCCCTACCTCTAGCCTTTCCCAGGCCTCTAGCCAGGCTCTTGCTGTGGCTCAGGCTTCCTCTGGGCCCACAGGCCAATCCCTCAACCTTAGCCAAGCTGGAGGAGGTAGTGGGACTAGCATCCCAGGGTCTATGGGTCCAGGTGGAGGTGGCCAAGCACCTGGGGGCTTGGGTCATTTGCCTTCCTCAGGAATGGGTGGTGGTGGGAGCTGCCCCAGGAAAGGCACAGGAGTGGTACAGCCCTTACCTGCAGCCCAAACAGTGACTGTGAGCCAGGGCAGCCAAACAGAGGCAGAAAGTGCAGCAGCCAAGAAGGCAGAAGCAGAGGGGAGTGGTCAGCAAAATGTGGGCATGAACCTGACACGCACAGCGACTCCTGCTCCCAGCCAGACCCTTATTAGCTCAGGTGGGTTGCTCCTTCTCAGAATCTCATTGTTCTCTTAGAACTTGTTTGAAATCTTGAGAGTGCATTCTTTACTTTTCTTCCTTGTTTCTTTTAGACTTGTAGTGGAAAAATATATCAGCTTTGGACATATTAGTCTTAGAAGACAGGAGGACAGGTGAAAGAGACTGATCTTACCTGTTTGCAGACAACCTTACAGTTTGCCTTGTCCTCTTTTTTAAGACACTGAATTCTTCAATTTATGTGCAATACCTGTTCATTCTCACAGTTCTTACTGAATTGCCTCCTAGAACACAGTTTTTAAAAACAATCTCCTCAAAACAGTCCTCATGAAACTATTTTCTTTTGCTAAGTACACATAAAATGGATTTGACATTTAAGTATTCCAAAGATAATACAGGTTAGGTAAGTGTAGGAAATATTTGAGTATTGTTAAATTGGTGAGCAAGGGAGTCTCAACTCCTTGAGGGAGTTTCTTTGAGGTCTTGAAGAGAAGAGATGCTCATGCCTGATTCAGGGGGGAAGCGTATGAATGAGGTGATCTTTCTTGAGTTCTTTCCAGCCTAGATTTCTATTTACTCTATGATTGATTCTAAAACTATTTATAACTTGGAGAGATGATTTCTACTTTTAGAGTGATTATTATTTTCTGCTCTTCTCTCTTCCATTGTGGTTATGTGCGGATAGCCACCTACACACAGATCCAGCCCCACTCATTGATTCAGCAGCAACAGCAGATTCATCTACAGCAGAAGCAGGTGGTAATCCAGCAGCAGATTGCCATCCACCACCAGCAGCAGTTCCAGCACCGCCAGTCCCAGCTCCTTCACACAGCCACACACCTCCAGTTGGCTCAGCAGCAGCAACAGCAGCAGCAGCAACAACAACAAACTACAACCCTCACTGCCCCTCAGCCACCACAGGTCCCACCTACTCAGCAGGTCCCACCGTCCCAGTCCCAGCAACAAGCCCAAACGTTAGTTGTCCAACCCATGCTTCAGTCTTCGCCCTTGTCACTCCCACCTGATTCAACGCCCAAGCCACCCATCCCCATCCAGTCCAAACCACCAGTAGCACCTATCAAGCCTCCTCAGTTAGGGGCTGCTAAGATGTCTGCTACTCAGCAACCACCACCTCACATCCCTGTGCAAGTTGTAGGTACCCGACAGCCAGGAACAGCTCAAGCACAGGCTTTGGGATTGGCACAGCTGGCAACTACAGTACCTTCCCGGGGGATGCCAGGTACAGTGCAACCAGCTGGACCAGCCCATTTGGCTGCCTCACCACCTTCGTCCCAGGCTCCTGGTGCACTACAGGAATGCCCTCCTACGCTAGCCCCTGGGATGACCCTTGCCCCTGTGCAGGGGACAGCACATGTTGTAAAGGGTGGGGCTACAACCTCTTCACCTGTTGTAGCCCAGGTTCCTGCTGCCTTCTACATGCAGTCTGTGCACCTGCCGGTGAGTGGGCTCTGATGATTTCAAAGAAATTCACTGGGAGAGTGAGTTTGGGATTTAGTGGAAACAGCATAATTAGTAGGGAATTAAAATGTCAGAGGTTAGGATATTGGTATCTGCTTTTGTGAGAAAAGGACAGATTTAACACATTAATGTATACACTTTAATGTAATAATACTAAATTTGCTGCTGAATTCAAGATGGTCTTGACTAAACGAATCCTTAGAATAGTTCTTGATTGGTCTGTAAGGAAATCAGAGTCTTGAAGTCAAGATCAAATGATTCTTTTTGTTATTGTTGTTAATATGTAGAGATTGTATTTTGGAAATGACTGGAATTTAAGTATATTAGGAAAAATATAAATGTTGGGTAATCTGGTAATAAGCTGGTATTCAAGTATGGAAGCAATTGTGGCCATTCTGTTTTATCTTGCACTTAGAAACCGTGGTTTCTTCCTCTTTCCTATGCACCATGTAGGGCAAACCCCAGACACTGGCTGTCAAACGCAAGGCTGAATGTGAAGAAGAGAGAGAAGATGTCTCAGCATTGAATTCAATGCTTTCTGCCAAGGCATCTCCTGTAGCAGAGAGCCCAAAGTCCATGGAGGAGAAGAGCAATCTTGGCGGTTAGTAGCTAACTTTTGAAGTAAAATGCTCTTGAAGTACACAGAGCTAGAGAATTTTGCATGAACCAGAGACAAATATAAATCAGTTAAAAATGAGCAGTTCCAAAACTTAAGTACTCCAGAGTGAATAATCAAGGTTGAGGATGTCTTATGGAAGCTCTTCCTGATTAATTATCTCATTCATTTCTGCCTTAATCTGTGTTTGTTTTCCAGACAAAGCTGAACCAGTAGCTGGTGTGAATGCTAATACCCCAAGCAATGAACTAGTTACATTGACCTCCACCCCATCAGCACCACCACCTACGCTAGCCATGGTTTCCAGACAAATGAGTGACTCAAAACCCCCACAGGCCATTGTGAAGCCTCAGATTCTCACTCACATCATTGAAGGCTTTGTTATCCAGGAAGGAGCAGAACCTTTCCCGGTGAGGGGTTTGGGGGGCACTTTGGGGCACTTTAAAGTAGTTATCTGATCTGCTAGCCTTCAGAACCCCATTGAAAACAAGCACAGAGCTATTTGGTATTTGCAAATAAGGAAAAGAAAAGGTGTGAATCAGAAAAATGTTGAGAAATGTTTGAACTAATCTTTAAAGCTATATATGTAGTTAGACCAAAGAGACTGCTTTATACTGAAGAACATTTTGGTAGACAAGTGACACTTTCCTAGGTCCCACTATTTGAACAGTTTTGTTTGTTCAGTATGATCTAAGAAATAAGTCTAAGCAGTTTACAACTATCTCACATTATATGATGGTTAAAATGATCACAGTTATTACTCATTCAGACAAGGGGAGATCCATAGGGGGAATGACACTGTGAGGTACTGCATTGGATGATACCAATTCTGGTAATTCCACTGAATGGCTGACCCGAAAAAAAAAAAAAGCCAGTTAGATGCTTTATTGCCATATTGAAAGTGATTTTCTCTTAATCAAACAGTCATTATGAGCTCAGATAGAGGCAAAGGTATTCTGATGAGCAATATTGGACAGAGCTTATGTAGACTGAAAGGAAATTAACTGATTAATTTTTCTGCAACAGGTGGGCTGTTCTCAGTTACTGAAAGAGTCTGAGAAGCCACTACAGACTGGTCTCACAGCAGGGCTGAATGAAAATCAGTCAGGTCCCTTGGGAGGGGACAGCCCATCTGCTGGTGAGTATTTTGAAACTCATCTTGGGTAGGAGGCTCGTGGAGTTGTGTTCGGGGACTTGGTGTAAAATGGTAACTATTTAAAAATCTGTTTGATCTACATATTTCTTCTCCTTCTGTTACTACTAAGATAATTCTTGACTCATAGTGACTATAGGACAGAATAGAGCTGCCCCTGCACCATAGAGTTTACAGTGCAGTAATCTTTATGAATCTCTATGACTGCTATATTTTTCTCCTGATGATGGTTCAGACCACCAGCATTTCGCATAGCAGCCATGTACTTAACCCCTTCACTACCAGTGCTCCTTTTCTATATACAGAAACTATATTATAGTATCAGAGTATATAGACTCATACAAAATTTATTGGAATTTTATCAAGTCTAGGTCAATTAACTTTATTACAGACTTCTATTACATTTCCCTCCTTGTTTTGGGGAATCTCTGTTGGGAGAGAGAGATCATGTGTCTTTTGGTCTTTATTAAAGCACTTCAACCAGTGTGCTCGTTAAGAGGCATGGCTGGTTGAAACTTCATCTCACATACTTTAGGCATATTGTCAGGAGGGTCCACCATGAGGTCCCTGGGAAAAGATACCATGCTGGCAAAGGTCAGAGAAAGAGAAAGACCCTCAGTAAGATGGATTGACACAGTGACTGTAACAGTGGTCACGAGCATATCAGATCATGAGGATTGCACAGGATTGTCAGATCTGTTGTTGAGAGGGTTCAAGCTCATAGGCATCCAGCAACAGCAATAAAAATCACTTCCTCATTCCCACTCAAAAATGAAGTATATTTGGCCCTGGGAGTATGAATTCAGATCCAAGAAACATTTATAATGGAAACAGTCTATTTTATAATTTTCTGGAACTACTAGTAGTAAGGGTTGCACTGCCAGCCCAAAGGCCTTGGTTCAAATCCACCAGCTGCTCCTCACGAGAAAGATGGGCAGTCTCCTGTGTAATTTACAGTCTTTGAAAGTCTACTCGAAAGTCAGCTGTGAGTCAGTTCCTGCTCAATGCCACAGAAAATAAGAACAATGTTTTTGAAGGATAAATATTCATGGTTTTGGATTTTGAACTTTTATATTAGTGTCATAAACCCGTGTTCTAAGCACTGTATTATCAAGTATTAGTGGCCAGTTTCATTTGCTCTATAATCCTCCCTGTCCCTTCCCAGCCTAGATTATGGACTGAAATTTTAGGTATTTCAATTTAGGCTGTTTACTTATTTGGGGGAAACTGCCTCACTATATCGCTTAGTAGTTACTTAGCGCTAGGCCTGTTGATGATCTGAAGAGTAGTAGAAACTGACGGTGACTCTCCAGCTATGCTTTTTTGTTGTTTTTCAGAACTAGATATGAAGGCAAATCTCCTGAAGTGCGAGTACTGTGGAAAGTATGCCCCTGCGGAGCAGTTTCGTGGCTCTAAGAGGTTTTGCTCCATGACTTGTGCTAAGAGGTATTAATTACAGGCACCACTAATGGATATTTTATGTCTCCTTTGTTTAAGGACCAGCACTTAAGTTATTTTAAAATAACAAATTACATTTCAGGCTGATTAGTTGGGTAGTTTATAATACCTTTTTGAGCCTCTATATATGTCTATATAAAGTATACCTGTCATTGAGGGTAAGCTGTTGAATTGCCAAACTAAAGGCAGGTGGTTCAAATCCACAAGCTGCTCTGCTGGAAAAAGGCAGTATCTTCCCATGCAATTTACTGCCTTTAAAAACACACTTAGGGGTCAACTCTGAGTTGGTTCTTCAAGGCAACGAATGAGCGTATCTATGTTAAATACACACATTCTTATCTATAGGTATAATGTGAGCTGTAGTCACCAATTCAGATTGAAGAGGAAAAAAATGAAGGAGTTTCAAGAAGCCAACTACGCTCGTGTTCGCAGGCGTGGTCCTCGCCGCAGCTCCTCAGACATCGCCCGAGCCAAGATACAGGGCAAGCGCCATCGGGTGAGCTTCTGGACCTTTTACCTACCTTCTTTACAGGGCAGTACCTTTGCCCACCAGGTGCAAGGTGTGAGACCAGAACTCGTTTGACAGAGCTTGTATTACTTCAAATGGCAAGACATTTTGACTTCCTTTTTCTCTTGACATTGACTGATTCATGTATTCTTTAATCTTTACACTATATTTGAGTTAATTAGATCATCTGTTAGTAACATTAGTTAAGGGGAGAATCAAGAATGATAGTTATACTTGAAAGGTCCTTGGGCATTTACAAGTGAGGTACAGATTGTTGTACTTTCCCCTCTATGGCAAGTATTAACTAACCCAAGGTGGATAAAAGAGTGGGATTTCTGAGTTAATACTTCTTTTTGTGGATTTAGTTCTTTTCTTGTTTTTGGAAATTTTCTCTGTAGGGTCAAGAGGACTCTAGCCGGGGTTCAGATAATTCTAGTTACGATGAAGCACTGTCTCCTACATCTCCCGGGCCTTTATCAGTGAGAGCTGGGCATGGAGAACGTGACCTGGGGAACCCCAATACAGCACCTCCAACACCAGAACTACAAGGCATAAACCCCGTGTTCCTCTCCAGTAATCCTAGTCGATGGAGTGTAGAGGAGGTGTATGAGTTTATTGCTTCTCTACAAGGTACTGATGGCCTCTCCAGCAGACCCAGGACATGTCTATGCTTACTTACATGATTTCTTTAGGCCACCCCATATAGGCCACTGTTAGGGAACTAACTGACTTTGAAGTGCTATGGCAGTATAAAGGCTTATTCTTCTCTTAGTGTTTACTTATTTGTTCACTGCCTGGTTTTAATTTTTTCCCTAGGTTGACATCCTCTACCATGGCAGCAGTTACGCAGACATCTTTTATTATTCACCTATGTTTCCTAACAAAACTTAACTGTGATACCTGATATAGAGACTTTTTCAGTGGAGGTGATTGGGACCATTTGCCCAATTGGATGGCAATAGTTTCTAACCTGTTCTTGATAAAGTATAGTCTTTCCCAGAAAAGAATCCTGTCTTGATAATTGTCTAAATTCTAGGACTTTAAAAAACCTTTGTCAAGGGGGGTTGTGGGGAATAGTACTTTGGCATTACTTCCTCACAGGCCACTTAGATTAAGTTAATTTATATGGATTTGTCTTTGCAAATTTTTTTTATAGTGCCCTCATTTCATCTCACTTGCCATCTCAGGCCTTTATATTGCTGATTTTAGGGCAATTGAGTTCTTCCTTAGGGAGCTCTGGTGGGCTTGGGGGTAAGGCGTTGCACTGGTAACCTAAAGGCATTTGATTGGACTCCACCAGCCGCTCCCTGATACAAAGATGGGCAGCCTCCTATGCTATCTACAGCCTCTGAAAATCTGTCAGTTAGCTATGAGTTGGTTCTCACTCAATGGTACATAACAGGCATATTTATTCCTCTTTTCACTCCCCTCCCCTTACTTTTTCACACTGTCAGTTTAACACATACATTCCTAACATTTTCTTTTAGGTTGCCAAGAGATTGCAGAAGAGTTTCGTTCCCAGGAAATTGATGGACAGGCCCTTTTATTACTTAAAGAAGAACATCTCATGAGTGCCATGAACATCAAACTGGGTCCTGCTCTCAAGATTTGCGCCAAGATAAATGTTCTCAAGGAGTCCTAATGTGCTGCTTGCACAAACCAGCCTCAGACAGATACTCTTTAATAATCCAGGTCATACAACCTGGTATCAGCAGAGACTTTGTAGGGAAGAAAGAGTTGCCCCATCCCAGTGTCACAAATCTGTAGCGGGGATTACTGAGACAGGGAAGAGGAGTACCAAGAGCCGTTTGCTGGTGCTATTGTGGCAGTTTGACATTTTCTTTGGTTCAACTTGATCTTTAAAAATCTTTATAGTTCTCACCATTCTTACTGACCTGAGTCTATCTTCATAAAACCGGTCATCTTGAGAATCAGGGCCAAGCAGCCTTATCCTGGAGTGGTTATCTAGCCAAGGTCTTAATTATCCAAGAGGAATATATATATGTTAAGGCAAGGAAATGTGTGGGATGTAGGTTTACCTCCTCAAGGGGAGGGATAGGGTTTTCTAGCTTGTGTGATACAAGTGGCAAAATCTGGTACCCTCCTTCTTCACTCTGGATTGCCCTACTGTAGCTGTGGCCCAGAGTTTACTTTTTGTCACTGTCTACCTTGGTATTAAACATTTTCACCTGCATCTGTGGCAGGATCATCAGCCAGTGACTTGGTTGGCAACTTCTGATTTGCTGCAGGGACTAAAAGTGTATGACTGGCACCCATGTGGCGGCTGTTCTTTCTGCATTCCCCACTCGTATCCAATTTGTCTGTGTCCCTGGCCCTTTCCTTTTAGTTCCAACTCTGATCTGTCTTATAGCTTTATATGACAGGAGTGTGTGAGGCTAAGGGCAGGAATATAATAAGGACCTGACTAAGGCACCCATTCCTTGTAAAACAGAAATACTCAATTATTTTTTTTTTCTTCCTCAGTAAAGGGATGAAAATTGGTCTCAGTTGTCTTACTCTATTATAGTATTGCTACCCTTTTTTATACAAATAAGCAGGCCAAGGTAATTCTGTTTATCTTTAAATTATTTTTTTTTTTTTACAAAATGTAATTTTAATTTTTTTCCCCTTTCATTTTAAACCAACAGGGTGTGGGGGAAGGAATGCAAACAAACAAAAATGTTGCTTTTTATAACATCATTTTCCCTGTTTAAAAAAGAAAAATCATTCCTATATAGTAAAGTCCAAAAATGAAATAACTTCATTTTCTTCTCTAAAGCCTAGAAAAAGAGACCCTTGTCACTTGAACCATATTTTTTTTTGTTTGTCTCTGCAGCCACTGTACTACTGTTCAGTGTCTCAGGGGTTGCTTAACAGAAGTTTCAACCACACTTCTGGGCAAGTGGTCTAAACAGATGGAAACATCCTAAGATTAAAAACCTGGAACACAGAAATGTGGACAACACACCACTTCCCTGAGCCAGCAGAAAGAATATATGTATGGCACTCAGACAGATTAGAGAACAGTTGAGTCCTAGATGCCTCACATTCACTTCCATTCTCTTTCCAGATAATTGGGATAAAAAAGAAAAATTACAAGCCTGGAAAGAAAAGTGCAAAATGTGTAGAAATACTGGTAGAGGGCAACCTAAAAGAATAAAAGCTTTGCCAGCTTTTACTACAAAAATGCAAAGAAAAAAGTAAATAGATGTTCCTTTTCTGGAACCCCAGGCAGTTTCATTTCCCTTTCTGAGTGGATCTCTACTGGGCTTCAATTGATAAGGGCATAAACTGACAATACTGCAAACTAGGGTCCAATTCAAGTTATTAAAGTCACCCCAATACCATCAAATGTAACTCTGTAATCCGGCAACTGAAACATTCACATTTTCCCCATCCTAGTCAAGGTGGGAGGGAGCCATGCTTCATACCCAAAGTACATGGTTTGAATCTACTAGCTGCTCTGCACGAGAAAGATGGGCAGTCTCCTCCCGTGATTAACTGCCTCGGAAAATCCCTTGGAGGGTCAGCTATAGGTCATCCCAACTGAATGATATATAATAGGCAGTGGGAGAAGCAAGCTTAAGGCCCCTCTAGTTCAGACCAAAGAACAGTACTTAACAACTGGACTACTGTGAAGTAGTCCCAAGTAGCAAGAAATTCCATCTAGATTTCTTGTGGAGCTTAGGGTAGAGTTAATAGCACGAAAACAACCAAAGTGTGTCTGCTTTTTCTTCATTAAATCAAGTGTCTTATAAACATGCTAAAAAGCATTTTAAAAGGTAAGGGAGCCTGACACACTTGCATGTTACCACTGTTTTACCTGTACCTTCTGACAGAACCAAGGGATGCTCTAGTACCCTGTGTCAATGGCCCTATTATCTCTATCCTACAATTGTACCTTTAAAAGAAAACATGATAGGGAACAAAGGGGGAGGGAGTTCTAGTGAGAAGATTCAAATATATATAAAGCAAACAAAAGCAAAAGCAGTATAAAGGGTTCAATGAAAGCTGAGTGGAGACACTTCAGAAATCTGGCCGAGTATGCTTTGGTTTGGGGGACTGAAGAAAGGCAGGGCATCTGAAGTGCAATCACATTGGTAATAAATGATCATCCCTTTCTTCTGACTCTTCTCCAAGCTGGTCATCCCCCACACCACGATATGCAGCAGGCACATTACGGGGTTTAGAACGACACACAAAGTCACAACCATCCTATTAAAAAAAAAAGAAGTCATTTAGAACATCCAACTCTGAAGTAAAGGAAGCTATAACTAATCTGAAGAATATACCAACAACTGGTTTTCTTCAGGGGTAAGAAATAAAGCTCAAAAGAATTAGACTAATTCAATTTGGGGGGGAAAAAAAGCAATGGAGTGTATCTCCCTTTCATCTTGCTGAGGACTACTGAGCTGACTGACCCCTAACAACACTATATAGGGACTAATCTTGCAGTAGGACAGAGGATAAGCTATTGAACCCACCAGTTAATTCCTTGTGAGAAAAGATTTAACAATCTTCCTTAAAAACCAGAGCTTAAAAAATTCAGTAAGGCAGTTAATATGTCTTTTGGGGTTACTAAGTATCAACTGGATTGTGAGGTACCACTGAGTGACTCATAGTGACCCTATGAACAAGGCCTGATCTGTCCTATCCTGTACCATCCTCATCTGACATACTTCAGCCCAGTGCTGCAGTCACTGTGATGATCCATCTCATTTAGTACACAGCACATTTTTATAGGAGGAAATCAGCCAAGTTGGGTTTTTTGCTCTCAGATCTATTTTTCAGTTCAAACCACTGCCCTTTTGCTTAGCAGCCAAGAACTGAACCATTGTTCCACCATTCCTTCCTCTTAGACCCCTTTAAGAGCTCAACAGGACTTAAAGAGATCTTCCTATAATCCACTATGTTGATCTAGTAAAATTTTAGGTAAGGCCAAAAATGAAGTTGTTAAGCCATTTGTTACTTTGTGCTAAGGTAATTGTTTTGGTTTGCCTAGGACTTTTATGGTTTAGCACCAGAAGCTTCATGTACCAAAACTACGTCCTAGGAAACATGGGTTAGTTCTTCACACAACCTTGTAAACAAGCTACGGCCTTATCTACTGTCTTACTACTTACAGCTACTAGGTTGCCAAGATCCTGCCAGAAGGATAAGTGGGGAAACTGCTCCATTCCTTTGGCTCCTACCACCAATCGCTGATATAAAAAGCCTCCAATTATATAGACAGCTACCAGTGATACAAACCTGTAGAGGAAGAAAAGATACCTCTACTTAAAAATTAAGGGGAGGGGAAAGCATCCTGAAATACAAGTATTTACTAAGGGAGGAAAAAAACCACTTTATTTTTAACTTACATAGTCCAGAATCTTAAGATTTTTACAAAGTTTTTTCCCCCTTAATTACAGTAAAAAGACACTTCACACCCAAGTTATCAACAAATACTTATTGATTTTAAAAAGTCTGGATTGATGAGAGTTAACAAGGTACTCACGTGACAAGTAAGATAGAACCCACACTGAGGTGGGAAACCTCTGGGGAACAGGCCAGGCTGCTATCCATCTCAAAGAGGTAGAAACAATCTTGAACTTTGCCTCGTTCTTCAAATACAGGGTTAAAATTATCCTAATGATGAGAGGACAGAATCCAGCAATTATGAAGTGTCTTGGTTCCTACGTATGATGGGGGTTTGTGACACGGGAAAATTATACTCCCAAGTTTCCTGTGTCCATCTTGTTCCCTCTGGAAGTTTTTCTCCCACCTCAGATAGGTCGTCTTATCTCTCTTAGATGCCTTACCGCTAGGGCGTGTCGACTGCAGGAGATCATCACCACTGCACGACGCTGCTCCTTGCCACAGTGGTTGTCATATTCATCACCTCCTTTATAGATCAGCATGATCCAATTACCTGAAAAAGGACAAGAGAAATGGAGCTGAAGGGAAGAAGGAGGAAAGAAGGGAGGGACGGCAAAGGCAGATCTGGCCAGACAGCAGAGTGGAACTGAAAAGTTTAGTTACACTGGTATTAATGAAAACAACCTTTATCAGTTGTTGTGTACCACTGAGTTGGAACCAACCCATAGCTGACTCTCTGACATGTTCTCAGAGGTTGTTAATCATACAGGAGGAGACTGCCCATCCTTTTCCCATGAGGGGCTGGTGGCCTTGAACCATGTATGGTCGGGATTGCAGAGCAGCTTATTGTCACTAAGCAACTAAAGCTTTGGAACAACACTATGATTAGAAATGTCAAATTAAAACTTACTTTCAACAGTTTTAGGATCCTGTGTTTAAGACAACTAAGTCAGATGTTGCTGTTAGGTGCTGTTGAGTGGACCACAAATCACAGTGGAAAAAAAAATCACAGTAATGTTCCACAGTAAAGGCAGAGAGGTGATAAGTGGTGCCGGAGAAGAGTCATGGACTGCTGGGAGAACAAACAGGTTCATCCTCAAGAGGGTGAAACCAGCCTGCTCCTTGAAGGCGAGGATTATGAAGCTTCGTCTGACATACTTTGGACATGGTGCAAGGAGAGACCAGTCCTTGGGGGGAGGGTCGTTATGCTCGGAAGGGAGGAGGGACAGCGCAGGAGAGAATGACCCTCACAGCGCAGGAGAGAATGACCCTCGATGAGATGGATGGATGAGTGAGGTAATGAGGTTAGGTGTGTCAGAATCAATAAAGGTGGAACAGGACAGAGCAGGTTTCAGTGCTATTGTACACAGAGTCACTATAAGTCGCAAGTGACTCGATGGCACCTAACAACAAACAACAAACCTTTCATATTAATTCACATTTTCTGAACACATGCTAATCGCAAAACAGAGTCCATACGAGCACTTGTTGTGTACTGCAGAGTTGGAAATGACCCGCAGCTGACCCTCTACCAAGTCTACAGTTAATCGCACAGGAGGAGACTGCCATCCTTTTCTTGCAGAGCAGCTGGTGGCCTTGAACCACATACCTTCAGGATCGCAGTGCTGCTTCTTGCCACTAGGCCACCAGAGCTCCCTATACAATTACTAAGATTTAAAATTAGCCATACATAAATTCAAAGTGGATAATTCTTATGACTGGATTACATTTATTCACTATTTACGGTGCTCAAAGTACCAAAGTACTTTTGCAAAGCACCTCAATTCTCTAAATAATCATGTGAAGTGAATAAAGCCGTCAAATTTTGAGTATGAAAAAAAATCAAAACTGTGACTTGATTTTCCAAAGCCACAGATCTAGTAACATTAGCTTGGTCAAGAATGCAGGGTCTTCACACCAAACTCTTTTCATTACACTGATGGGCCACACATTCTCACCAGATAATGTCATAATTTTCTGTTTAAAGTAAGAAATTAAATTAGAGGTATTGAACATAATCCTTTCTAGAAATAGGATTTTATGGCACTTGAGAACTATAATCATCACAGCTCAAGTTATTAGAAAAATTTTGTACACTTAACAGCTTACCAAAAATGATGGATTCAAAATATAACTGAATTTGGAAAGTACCTGACTAGATTCTTTTTATATAACTTCAGGGAGTTCTAGTGGTATAGTCCACAGGGAGTTGAATTGCTAATCCAATGTGTCTTTGACACCTCTCTGACAAGTGTCAATCCATCAGTGGATCCACAGACGAAAGATGGGAAATCTCCTGCTACGTAATTTACAGTCCTGGAAACTTGCTTGAGGGACAGAAATGAGTTGGTTTGATACAATGAGTTGCATTCACTAACTTTAAAACGAACACATAAAAACAAAACAAAAAGCAACGAACACATAAAATGTCAAGAGCCCTGGGTCAGAAGCTGTGGAAGTAAGACATTCTGTGATTCATTGTCTCAAGTGGTGAATCACACCTAGGTGACAGGACTGGAAAAGTCAATATACAGGACTGGCTTGGGTGGGATTAATCAACATGAAGAATCTTACTTCCATTGAAGATGTGAGTCTCATTGAGTCTCCCTATCACTTTCTCCTTTTTATTACTTTTGTTGATCTGCACCAGGCCCGCTCCAGTTGTGCGATTGCTAGCTTCTTGGCACACCCTGAACACATATATGTATGTGTCTGGGCCCTGGCCCACAGTGCTCTCAAAGCTGTAAGGAAACATGAGAAAAAAGAAGGCAGCATTATTGGCTATTAGCTTCAGGAAGGGCAGCCTTTCTTAACCAAAAGAACAATAGTACTTGGTTAGCTTAGTTAACATCGTAATTAAATGTAATATTAAATAGTATTTGCAGAATTATAAGATGTCCATGGCCATGACGACTGTCATGATTGCTGATTAAAATATACTATTCAAGGCAGATATTTTAGAATATTCAACTGGGCTAAGCTACTATTTCTCTATGAATAATCATCTATGTTAATGGATACTTTGCTTAATGATCCCCTCACTCAGGTGCGTTGGTAGAAAAATATGGTAATTTATGTGTGAGAAATGTGGTCGTGTTATGAATCACTGAGTGAGAACTGACTCCTAGCTGATTATCCAGTGGGCTTTCAGTAGCTATAAACCACTTGAGAGGAGACAGCCCATCTTTGTCCTGTTGAGCAGGTGGTGAGTTAAAACTCTGCTTTTGGGCTGGCAGTGCAACTCCTTAAAACTAAACTATCCTATGAAGCACAGCTCTACTTCCAACATATGGAGTTGTCAAGAGTCAGGGTCAGTTTGTCAGCAACTGGTTTTCAGATTAACAGATCTGAAGATTCTTGACAGTTATGATGATTTTATATCCATATAAAAATATATCTATTTTCAATGTCTTATTATATATAGCTATCAAATAAGCTTGAACTTCTATAAGCTTAGATCCAATCTTAGAAGCAGCTATTCTGGGAACTCTGGTGGCTTAGGGGCAATAAGCTGTGCTGCAATCCCAAAGATGTGCAGTTCGGATCCACCTGATGCTTTGCTGGAGGACGGGTAATTTCCTCCTGCACCTGTCAGATTTGATTCAATGGTGCGCGCACGCGCGCGCGCACACACACACACACGCAGCTACTCTTCTGTATATGATAATTAAACATAGCAACTCAAAACTTTAGGGAGCTCTGGTAGCCTAGTATGTAGAGCTGCACTGCTAACTCAAAGGTAAGTAAATAAAATCAGCCTGTTGCTCCATGGGAGAAAAATAGGCAATTTCCTTCCATATATTTACAGCCACTGAAAACCCACTGGAGGCTCAGCTGTGAGTCTGACTGGGAGGGTCGGTCATAGAGCAATTAGAGAAAGAAACTAAAAAATTCTGAGACTGTACTTTGTTATAAAAGATTAAGATCTCATTGTCAATAAGACCAACATTGCTAATGCTTAGCAGATTAGACCTGTCTCCTAGAGAAAATTACTGTACATATATTCCGTATATAGCAATATTTGTAGTAAAATCAGTAAGATGGGGGGCAAAACTCTTTATCTCAAGCCCTTTAAGGTTCTTATTTTACCTTTTATTAAAAAGTGGTTTCAGTTTCTTCAACACAGCTAACTCCCTTTCTGACTCTTTACCCGTGTCTCCTACCAAGTCGCATTTTTCTTCTGTCTGCAAGGATTCTTTCACAGCTGCAGCTTGCAGAAGCAGTAGTACCAGTGCCGTCTTCCAGCAGCTATTGAAGGGCAGCATCCTTTTAAAAAAGAATGTTAGAAGAAAAAGGAGAGAGATAAAACAAATGAACATGGAACATACACAAAATTTTCCACTATGTACATGAATGAAACACAAGGAATATGAATAATTATATAAATACCAGTAAAAAAAATTAAAAGCTCCAACATATGAACATATATGGTATTTTAAATTTGTAAGATTCTTTGGCAAATGTATTATTAATATGTATTAATAGTCCCCTCCTTTATAAGTAGTACATTTTCATTATCTGTGTCAAGAACACAGATCATGAAACTCAAACCTTTCAGTCTAATTCATAAGTGAGTTCTTTTAGAACATACTTTGGAGGAGAGGAGAGAAGAAAAAGTATTAATGATGATATCCTGAGTGGAGATACTCTTGCTCTATTGCTGAGTGGCAAAATTATTTTACAATTCAAAGTTTATTGAATACTAGTTCATAAATACAGCATAAACCAGTGGTCTTTACTAAAAACAAAACAAAAAACCACAAAAACAAAACCAAAAACTTGCTTACAACTTAAAAGAAGAGATAAGCATAATGTATCAATTCAGCAAGATATAACTAGAGAAAGAAACCTGACTATTTGGAATGGTACTTTCATAAATGATACTCAGGAGTATCCAAGAGAAACAATAAATCACAAGAATGCCAAATACATACATACACAGAACTGAAAACTTAACCTACTTTAATGGCTTGCATTCTCTAAGAATTATTTTCACATATAACTTTCATCATTCATTAAATCAAAATGGTTTAAAGAAGTCTGCCAAATCTGATCATCTCAGGTTCGTTAAAGTCACAAGAAGATTTCTATCCATTAAGTATAGCTGCCATTTTTTGTTCCTAATTGCTGACAACTTTTAGGATTCCCAAGCCACTTTACTATTTTGTGAAACTAATAAACTTTTTGGCTTCTGTCAGTCTAGGAATGGAAACACAAGGCTTCCTATTTATCAAACTTGTTTTCTTTTCTTCAATACATCTTCATATCTAGAACAGCTGCTTTATCCTTGCACAAGACTTCACTCTGATACCCACTAACGATCCCACAGGCCATTATTTATCACCCCACCCTCCCAATCTGTTGGGGTTGAATCAATTCGAACTTAGGGTGACTCCATGTGTTGCAGAGTAGAACTGTTCAGTAGGGTTTTCCCGGCTGTGGTCTGTACAGAAGTGGTTCACCAGACCTTTCATCCATGGCAACAATGAGGGGGTTGGGACCTCAGATCTTTGAGCTAGTAGTATTCCTCCTCGTCTTGGCTGCAGATACAAGTTCAGACTTATAGCTGACCCTTCACTGGGCTTCCAATACTATTAATGTCAGGGGAGGAGACTGCCCATCTTTCTCCCTTGGATCTTCTGTAGGATTTCAACTGCTAAAAAAGTGTAGCCTTTGCATTAGCCATGCAACTTGCAAAGGACTAAGTCATTACAATGTGTATGTGACCCAGGGCTTAAAATTTCATAAAAAAATAAAAACTTATTCATTTTTCCTGGTTCAAAGATTTGATTCTTCCAACATTCTTTCACTTAAAATAAATTAATAAAGATTACATGTCTAAACTCTGATCTGAATACTTAAGTCCTGTACCTTTTTCCAGTGACTAAACTTTTTTATAGGCGGAGCTAAATGAGTATTAAAGATAAATTCTCTTCCACAGAAATTTGTAGATGAGAGTACATAGGCAGTCAAAACTGCTTTCTGTTTGACTTAAAGAGATAGAGAGGAACTGGTTCCTCACACAGTTGACTAGGAAGTGGAATTAAGAATTCCCAATTTCATATGTTAACGCACCACTCAACACGTAACTCAATCAGCTGATTCTCTTAAGACAAATAGCTTTCTTTTGTTACACAGATTTGTCATGTCAAGTTCCTTATATTCTTTCAGGAACTGATTAAGATTTTGACACTGGATTCTCAAGATTTTTTTTTTCCAGGTGCAGTTTTCTGGAGGGATCATCATTATACAGAGTTGTTTCTCCAGCCACAGAGTCAGTTCCTTATCTGTTAAGAGTTGATGATTTCTCTTCCCAAAAATAGAAGAAACTCAAAAAACAGGGAAGTGATGAAAGACTTAAAAAGTTAGTTAAAACTCAAATTCACTGTTGTTGAGTCAGAACATACTTATTGCTGTCCCTTCAGAAGCTTTTTGGGAGGTTGAAAACTACATGAGAGGTGACTGATTGCCCATCTTTCCTCTTCAGTGCCACTGGTAAATTAAAATCACCAGAGAGGCACTGCCTTTGGGTCACTAGTACTACTCTCTACTGACTTATACCACAGCAATCGTTAAACTGAAATAGCTTCCATTTGCTTATTGGTTAAAAAAAAATGCAGGATAAGAAACGTAATTACTTTCTTTCTCCCATAAGGTTTGGAGGTATATATAACATATGCCTCTGAAAATATGCTGGAGAGTCAGTTATGAGTTGGTCCCAACTTGACAGTCCACAACAAAATACATGCACACACATTTACAGGTGTCTGGTTGACTAGTGGGTAAGGAGTTGAGCTGCCAATCCAAAGCCATGCAGTTTGAATTCATCAGCTGTTCTGAGGGAGAAAGATGGACAATCTTATGCTGTGTGACTTATAGCCTCTAAATATCTGTGGGAGGTAAGGTGAGTCAGCCCCAATGGGACAGCACACCACCACCAACAATCAGAGAAAGAACGTATGCAAGTGAGTGCACCCTCGAGCCTGCAAGGACTCTGGTGGCATAGTCGGCTAAATGGTGGGCTGCTAACCAAAAGATTTGCAGTTTGTATCCACCAGATGCTCTGCAAGAAAAAGAGGCCTTCTCTTCTTATGAAGAATTACAGCCTTGGAAACATGATGTAAGGTTCCCACCAACTGAAAATGAATGTATGGCACAGATGTTCTTTTAAATATGTATATGAACACAAGGGTCTTGGAGACAAAATGTTTAAAGTGCTTCGCTACTAACTGTAAGATCAGTAGTGTGGAACCAAGGGAAAATGATGTGCCAGTCTTGAAAGATAGACTTGGAAATCCTATGAGGCAGTTCTACTCTGTGCTAAATTGAGGGTATGAGTTGGAATAACTCAAAAGCAACAGGTTTGGTTTTAAGTTGGTTACATACACAGAGGCCCATGATATATAGTCTTGATTGAGTTGCACTTTCTAACTGCTTTACCTAAATCATGCATGCTAAGCCTGAAAACAATCAGAATTGTATTATTTCCTCCATTTTATAGATTAGGAAACTAATTTACAAAGGTTAAATTACTTGGCCAAAGTTTCATACTTCAAAATATGTGTGAAGTTACTGGGTCAACTTGGACTGTTCACTTCATTAAACTATTTGCTGGAAAACTTCAGGAATATATGGATGTAACAATGCAAAAACTGAGTACTCCACTCGAAACAATTTAGTATTGTGTACAATACAGAGTTTAGATTCTTTTGAAATCTAGACTCTTAAAATCATGATCTTTAAAAACTTTCAGTTTTCGTTTTCTACAACCATTCACCTATTTGGTAACGCAAAAAAATTCTTTACCGGGATGGCCAATGATCGCTTTAGGAACCTTCTTCTTTCAAACTAGTCATGGCCATTTTCCATTTACGATTCTGCCTTTTTTTTTTTGGTAGGCTCCTTTCCGATGCAGTAGCCCTCTTTTCCCATTTTTATTTCTGAAGAGCTACCTTAATTAGCTAAAATGAGCCAACGTTTTTATCTAGAAAGAATTACTAACAGTAGTTCTCTTATCTTCGTACAGGGAAGGAAGAAAAAATATTCCCTCCCTCATTGCTCTTCTCCGCTCTGCCCTCCTCCTTGCCCCCACCCCGCCTTCCCTTCAAACCTCCTCTGAGGGCTCTGGACCTTCTCCCTCCGTCTACTTTTCATATTTCCCCACTGCTTACAGATATACCCTCTCTGAATGTTCTTCCTCTACGATGTCAGACAAAACTTCCTTCAATGAGTAAATCAATAACACCTCAGACAGACTTCATAGCAGGGGATCTTCCAATCCCAGACTTCAGAAAATATTTCTGAAAATATCTTCTTGGTCTTGGAGGCCCCTTTGGAACTTCTTTGATTCCTCGCCTTCACCTCTCCGCCTCCCTTCTCCTTGGCCAAAACTTCGCGGAGAACCACAATCAAGACAGACTGCTGAGCCCGGTGCCTGTCAATGACTCCGAGGTGTGCAACGCTCCTACTCTTCCACGCCCCCACATACTCACGTGCCACAGGCAAAGGAAGGAACCACCGCTCAGAATCCCCCGGCGAATTTCCGTCTGGGGCTGGGAATTGGGGCCAGCGAGCTGGCTGCCGCAGACCCCAGTCCCCGATCTCGTGTGAGAGGCCAGCGTTCCCCTAGGCGCCTCGGTGAGCCCCACTCTGGGAACCGGAAACAGGAAGCGCCAAGCGGCCCCCAGCAACTGCTCCTCCCATTAGATCCCGCGGCACGTGACTACAGAACCATTTTTAACCCCTTTTCCTCCAGCCTGGTCTAATACAGATGCTGATTGGGGAATTTGGAGCATTTAGCCCCGCCCTTGTCCTATCAAACCCAATCATTATCCAATTTTCAAGTTAAGTTCCACCTTTTCGAATCGCTTTTTACCACTGGAGTCCCTTGAAGGGACTCTCAGTTCTGGAACCTCCATCACATGGGGGTCACGCGCTACCCCTCCTCCTCCGTGTAGAGTGTAAAGGAGGTTTAAGAGGGCGGGCAGCGGAAGCGGAAGTTACGAGAAGGTGCCCGCCCTCTTGGTCGCCGTGGGAGTTAATCTTGTTCCTGATCTCTTACTTCCGGTACTTCTGCTAGGTTTTACCTCATTTGGAACCTGAGGCTACGGCTCAGAGGTGTTTACAACAAGAGGAGCCAATTGCACGTAGTTGTACTTGCTTTCTTAACGGCCACTTTTTTCTTTCCCCCCTTTCTACAATATTGTTATTGCCCGCATCATGAAAATTTCTCTTCCATTTCGTGTCAATTTACTTGACTAATTAACTGCAGTTTCCTCTGTACATGGAAGTTGCTTTGGCATCCTCGGCTCACACCATTACGTTCAGGTTTTTTTGCTCCTTGGTACAAGGAACAATCTTAATCTTTAGTGTTTTAAAAAATCCTATAAGGCTTCATTTAAGCCATTCTCAGCAGTTGAACTCAGGGCTCAAATACTAGTTAAGGAGCAGCTGCGATCCTATCCTGCGCCATCTTCAGGATCTTTTAATATACGCAAGCCTATTGTTACAGTCACTGTGTCAATCCATCTTTGTGAGTCTTCCTCTTTCTCTGATTCTCATCCTTTCCTAGTTTGGTGTCTTTTTTTTTTTTTCTTTTCTCCTCCCAAGGACTAAGCCTTCCAAAAGGAGCTCTGGTGGCCCAGTGGTAAGGAGTTGCACTGACAACGCAAATGTACGCAGTTCAAGTTTACCAGGTTCTCCGCAGAAGAGAGATGGGCAGTAGCTCCCATGTGATTTACTGCTTCTGAAAACCCGCTGGAGCATCAGCCATAGGTTGGTTCTGAATCCATCGTACAAAACAAGTACACCTCCTGACAATGTGCTCAAAAGTATGTGAGATGAGGTTTCACTACCCTTGTCTCTCAGGATCACCCTGGTTGCACATCCTCTGAGACTGACTTGTTCATTTGCCAGTCCGTGGAATATCCAGGACTGTTCTCTGCACTTTAAAGGCATCGTTTTTTTACTCTTCTTGGATTCTTGTGTCAGTTTTAAGAATTAACATTATTTCCTTGGATGTCCTTTTGTTGTTTGTCCTTGTCTCTATATTCATTGTGCTTTGACTTGTGCATTATTTTTGTATGTGCTTCTGGATAGGGACTGGATTTTGACTCTTGTTCATTCCTCGCCAGAGCTAGCACGGCTTTGAACTAATACTGCGCTAATAAGAGCTGATGCCATGATGAGCCTGGTGTTTTAAACAAATATTCAACTCATCTTTACAGCAACTTTATAAAGATGTAGCTTATTCCTGCTGTACAAAACGAGAAAACGAAAGCAAGAAGAGATTAAATACAATTTAATTCGGGTCACCTACCTATTGACTTGTGGAAACAGTATTAAAAAACCAGGCATACAGTTTCTAGAGCTCAGGTTATTTCTAACACTTTTGCTCCATTAGTTAAAAAATACTTTGTACTAAGTGTTGTTGATGTTGGCAGTACTGTAGGTGAAGCACTGTAATAAGCAACTGCTATATACTGAATAGTTGGTATGGAACAGTAAGTTGTTTTTGGGTGTTGTGGACTTGGGTGCCACTCATAGCGACCACATGAACAACACATCTGAACTCTGTCAGATTCTGTGCCATCCTCATCATCTCAGACTTGCTTGAACCCTTTGCTGCAGCTACTGTGTCAATCCATCTTGTCGAAGGGCTTCCTCTCTTTGACCCTCTACCTTTCTAAGCATAATGTCTCTAACTAAGGAATAGCCTCTCTTAGCAACATGACTAAGGCTTATGTAATGAAGCTTTGACATCTTTGCCTCCAATGAACACTGGCTGCACTTTCTTTCTTCAAGACAGACGTGTTTGTTTTTTAGCAGTCCATGGAATATTCATTACTCTTTCTCTAAAGCCATAGCTCAAAGACATCAGTTATTCTTATATCATTCATATTCATTGTCAAGCTGTAAGAGGCATAGCAAGTGATAGAAAAGATCATGACTTGAATGAAGCACACCTTAGTCTTCAAACAGACATCATTGCTCAGTATTTTGGAGAAGTCCCTGACAGCAGATTTTCCCAATGCAATACATCTGATCTCCTGACTGCTGACACCAAGGGTGTTGATTGTGGATCCAAGTATGATTAAATCATTGACAACTTCAATCTTTTCTCCATCTTGATATTGAGATTCAATCCATGTTGAAGGCTATAGGCTTTGATATTATGTAGCAAGCATTTAAAGTCTTCCTCACTTACAGCAAGCAAAGTTTGTCATCTGCATAACAGATAAATCTTCCTCTCTAATCACACAGTCTTCTTCATAGGGTCTGTTTGTTGTTGTTGTTGTTTGGTGCCGTTGAGTCATAGACGACTCATAGTGACCCTATGAATGAAAGACCTGAGCATTTCATAGGGTCTGTTGTTGTTGTTATGTGCCATCAAGTCATTTGCAACTCATAGCGACCCTACATACAGCAGCCCTAAACTCTGCTCTATTCTGTGCCAGTCGCACTGCCTCTGAGACACCCATCCCAATTACCCCAGTCACTGAATTAATCTACCTCATAGAGGGTCTTCCCCTCCTGTGCTGTCCCTCCACTCTCCCAAGCATGATGTCTTTCTCCAAGGACCGGTCCCTCCTTACAACATGTCCAAAGTATGTCAGACGAAGCCCCAGAATCCTTGCTTCCAAGGAGTACCCTGGTTTAACCCTCTCCAGGATGAAACTGTTTGTTTTCTTGGCAGTCCATGGTACATTCAATACTCTTCTCCAGCACCACAGCTCAAAGACATCAATTCTTCTATCCTCCCTAGCCATTGTCCAACTTTCTGATGCATAACAAGTGATTGCAAAAACCATGGCCTGTATCAGACGCACCTTAGTCTCCAGAGAGACACCTGAGTACTTTAGAGAGGTCCCTAACAGCAGACTTTCCCATCGCAATACATTTTTTGATTTCCTGGCTGCTGGTGCCAAGAGTGTTGACCGTGGAGCTGAGCAAACTGAAGCTGTGAACAATCTCAATCTCTTCACCATCCATCCTGATGCTGCCAATTGGCCCAGTGGTGAGAATCTTTGTCTTCTTGACATTGAGCCTCAGTTCATACTGAAGGCTGCAGTCCTTGACCCTCTGTAGTAAGTGCATGAGGTCCTCCTCAGTTTCAGCAAGCAGGATTGTGTCATCTGCATAACGCAGATTGTTAATAGATCTTCCACCAATCCTGACGCCACACTTCTCATAGAGCCCAGCCTCTCGGAAAATCTGCTCTGCGTACAGGTTGAAAAGGTATGGAGATAGGGCACATCTCAAATAATTTACTCAGCATACAGATTGAATAGGTGTGTTGAAAGGATACATCTTTGATGCACACCTTTCCTGATTTTAAACCATGTATTTCCTTGCTCTGTTTGGACAACCACTTAGACTAAAATAGATTTTGTATAAGCAGAATTAAGTGTTCTGAGATTCCTATTCTTTTCAATGTTAGCCATAATTTATTATGATCTTTACAGTCAAATGCCTTTGCATAGTCAAAAAAATACAAATAGACATTTTCCCAGCATTCTCTTTTTTCAATTGTTTGATATCAGCAATGATATCCCTGGTGCAATGACCTTTTCTTTTTTTTTTTGATGAGAAAAATTTAGAATTAGCCCGCTGGACTCAGTTTAGATGATCCCAATTTTGTTGGCAACATCCAAAGCATCATAATCAGGAGCAAGTCGAACATAGGCCTTCTTCTCTCCATCAGGACTAATCAAAGTGTTGACCTTAGCCACATCAATGTCATAGAGCTTCTTTACAGCTTGTTTAATTTGGTGCTTGTTGGCCTTGACATCCACAATGAACACAAGTGTGTTGTTATCTTCTATCTTCTTCATAGCTGACTCAGTGGTCAGGGGAAATTTGATGATGGCATAGTAGTCAAGCTTGTTTCTCCTGGGGGCACTCTTCCGGGGGTAGTTTGGCTGCCTTCGGAGTCTCAGCGTCTTAGGCCGCTGGAAGGTGGGTAATGTGCAGATCTATTTTTTTTTTTTTTTTTGGGCTGTGGACGCCCTTCAGGACTGCCTTCTTGACCTTTAATGCCTTTGCTTTGACTTCAGTTTTGGGAGGGACAGGCCCAGGGCCTTCCTTCTTAGCTTTCGGCTCCATCTTTGTAGAAAGTGCAATGACCTTTCTAAACTTCACTTGAACTTCTCACAGTTCTTTACCACAGTACTGTTCTAACCATTTTTGTATGATCTTCAATGTGTGCTAATAGTATATTATAGGGGGCACTGGTGGCCTAGTAGCAAGATATTATGGCTGCAATCCTGGAGGCATGTGGTTCAAATCCACCAGCTGTTCCACATGAGAAGGATGGGCAGTCACCTCCGGTATGATTAACTATCTCTGAAAATCCACTCGAGGGTCAGGTATGGGTTGGTTTTGAGTTGATGGTACACAACAGCAACAAACAATCCATATTTGAAAGAAATTAAGACAAAAAGGAAAAGAATCTTGTTTCTGTTTGTGTAGATATAATACTTTTCATTTCTATTGCTCTTCTATCTTTCTTGTAGCTTTAACTTTTCCTTTTATGTAATGTTCTTTCAGTATGAGCTTTAGTATTTTTGTAGTATTTGTCTTCTTACAGGGAGTTAAGGGTGGAGCAGTCCACAAGGAGTTGCACTGTTAAACCAAAGGCTTAGCCTCTCTGATAGTTCGAATTCACTGTTGATTCCATGGGAGAATGGTGGGCAATCCTTCCTCTTTCTTTATAACCTCTGATGAAGGGTCAACTATGAGTTAATTCTGACAGGAATGAGAGAGAGAAGAAAGAATGCTTATGACAAATTCTCTTTTCTTTGCTCTTAAAATGTCTAAATAAGTAAACATTCATTTTGATGAATCATTTTTGTTTGATAGACTACTCTGTAGTCCTTTTCTTTTTACCATTTTAAAGACACTTTGTTGCTTTTCTCCTGATTGATTTCTGATGAAATCCTTATTCACTGCTGTTTATTTTTTCTTTTTTAAGAGTATTTTATCATTGAGAATGTACACAGCAAAACATATCAATTCAATTGCTTCTCAATTACAATTGAGTAACATTGATTATAATCTTTGAACTGTGCTACCATTCTCATTCTGCTTTTCTAAGTTATCCTTCCCCTATTGACATAAACTCACTGTCCCCTAAATTTCTAGAATTATAATTTTACAGTAACAGCCAATCATGTGGTGAGTGTTATTGAGTTGAGCCAGAACTAATAGCTAACCTCCAGTGGGTTTCCAGAGTCAATAAATCACATGGGAGGGTATTACCTGTCTCTCTCACATGGAGAATCTGGTGGATTAGAACTACATTCCTTTGAGGTGGCAGTGCAACTTCATACCAGTAAGCCACCAATATTCCTCTATTATGCTACTAGGAAGTAGAAGAGAAGCACAAGTTACATTGTAAGCCAAGACAATGACTCTGCACTTCTAAATCAAAGAACCAAATCCCATGAGGTATTTGGTTATATGTAAGCAGCCTCAGCAGCTACTCTTTTGTTGTTGTTGTCGTCATTGTTGCAATTGTATCTGTCATATAAGTTTTGACCACTCAACTTTCTGCAGTGCTTATTTATAGCAATTGCAATAAATGGCTGTGCAATTCTCAAAACCAGGAAAATTTCTCCATCATTATTCGCCACAGTTTTCTCCTCTCCCATTCCTAGTTATAATTAATAAACTTTGGTCTCCATACTACTATCATTTCTTGTCTTCTTATTGACATTATGTGATACTTTTCCTTTTATAATTGGCTTGTTTTGCTCAACATAGTCCTCAAAGTTTTCATGAAACAATTATTTCACAAAGTGAATTACCAGTCCTGCTTCCTAGTAAGTCTTAGTGTGGAAGCTCCACTGATACCTGTCTACTATTTATTATAAGTGACCATGCTAATATTTGAAATATGACAGCAGCATGCAAGCTTAACCATTGTGTCAACCGTGCTGCTTGTATGTATGCATATATTAAAGCTATATCTGCATCTATCTTTCTAGATATGTTTATAGATCTGCTTTAGTGATTTATGAGAGTGAGGTTCTGATAAATCTAAAATTTGTTGAACAGGCTATATAGAGACTTTTGCATCTTAAGGTTTGTAGGTTAAGCAGTAGGAAAAGTAAAATGCTGCCAAAATAACTATTTATATCCTGCAGCTGGAACACATCTGAGGGTAACTTCCCTTTCAACTGATTGATTACATTGTTGTTGTTGTTGTTATGTGCCATTGAGTCGCTTGCGACTCATAGTGACCTTATGTACAAGAGCTCTAAATGCCATTCTATCCTGTGCCAACCTAGCCATCTCAAATGCATTCATTCCCACCACTCCAGTCACAGAATCGATCCATCTCACCAAAGGTCTTCCTCTCCTTCGCTGCCCCTCCACTCTGCCAACATGATGTCCCTCTCCAAGGACCAGTCCCTCCTTGCAACAGGCCCAAAGTATGTCAGATGAAGCTTCAGAATCCTTGACTCCAAGGAGCATTCCGGCTTCACCTTCTCCAGGACAAATCTGTTTGTTCTCCTAGCAGTCCATGGTATATTCAACATTCTTCTCCAGCGCCACAGCTCAAAGGCATCAATTCTTCTTCTATCATCCCTATTCACTGTCCAACTCTCTGATGCATAGCAAGTCCCTCACAGCCGACTTTCCCAATGCAATTCATCTCTTGATTTCCTGGCTGCTGTTACCAAGAGTGTTGACTGTGGAGCCAAGTAAACTAAAACTGTTAACTATCTCAATCTCTTCACCATCCATACTGATGCTGCCAATTGGTCCAGTGGTGAGAATCTTTGTTTTCTTGATGTTGAGCTTCAATCCATATAGGAGACTGCAGTCCTTGACCTTCTGAAGCAAGTACTTCAGGTCCTCCTCAGTTTCAGTAAGCAGGGTTGTATCATCTGCATAACACAGGTTGTTGATGACTCTTCCACCAATCCTGATGCCACACACCTCCTCATACAGTTCAGCATTTTAGATGATCTGTTCTGCATACAGATTGAAAAGGTATCAGAATAACAACTAGACTGATTTGGTTTGACTAACCAACCTGTAACTATAGCTTAAACAAATTGTCACCTAAAATAATTATCATACTCCTGTATTTCTAGACTTCAATTGTACTTACATAAATTTACATTATTCTACAGGTTACTGAGATTCATTTCCCCTTATATTAATAGTGGCTAATTTTAGGCAGTCTGTCTTCAAGCTTACTGACCCTTTTCTTTCTTCTACCCTTTCCAATTTTTGTTAATCCCATTATATTATAATTTTGGATATTAATTCTTTTTTTGTTTTAGAATATTCAATGTCATGTATATTAAGGGTTTTCTTTTTTTTTTTATTTGCTTAGTACAGTGTACTTTATTGATGGTACATGACAAGATGTGCTCTCCAAGCCCCTCCCCTTTCTCAGGGGGATTTGGTGGAAACTTGTGTCAAGGATGTGAGATTCTCAGTATGTGGGAGGATCAAGTTGGGGCAAGGACTCCCCAGCAGCTGAGGGTCTCTCTCTCTTCTAGTGCTATTGCTGGGGCTGGTGGTACAAGGGGCTTTTATTCTTTGGAGGCCATGTGAACCATCAGGTCGACCACCCAGTTGCTGTAGCCAAATTCATTATCATACTAGGAAATGAGTTTGAGAAAGTGGTGGTTCAGAGCAATGCCAGCCTCAGCATCAAAGGTGGAAGAGTGGGTGTCACTATTAAAGTCACAGGAGACAACCTGGTCTTCAGTGTATCCCAGGATGCCCTTGAGGGGCCCTTCTGATGCCTTCTTTATTACTTTCTTGATGTCATATTTGGCAGCTTTCTCCAGACGGCAGGTCAGGTCTACAACTGACACATTGGGGGTGGGAACATAGAAAGCCATGCTGGTAAGTTTCCCATTCATTTGAGGGATGACCTTGCCCATGGCCTTGGCAGCACCAGCAGTTGCAGGGATGATGTTCTGGGCAGCTCCACGGCCACCACGCCACAGCTTTCCAGAGGGGCCATCCATAGTCTTCTGGGTGGCAATGATGGCATGGACTATGGTCATGAGTCCCTCTACAATGCTGAAGTTGTCATGGATGACCTTGGCCAGGGGAGCCAAGCAGTTGGTGGTGCAGGAGTCATTGCTGACAATCTTGAGAGAGTTGTCATACTTTTCATGGTTCACACCCATTACAAACACGGGGACATCGGCAGAAGGAGCAGAAATGATTACCTATTTGGCACCACCCTTCAAGTGAGCCCCAACCTTCTCCAAGGTTGTGAAGACACCAGTGGACTCCACAACATACTCAACACCAGCATCACCCCACTTGATGTTGGTGGGATCTTGATCCTGGAAGATAGTGATAACATTCCCATTGATGACCAGCTTCCCATTCTCAGCCTTGACAGTGCCATTGAACTAGCCATGGGTGGAATTATATTGGAACATATAGACCACGTAGTTGAGGTCAATGAAGGGATCACTGATGGCGACAACATCCACTTTGCCAGAGTGAAAAGCAGCCCTGGTGGCCAGGTGCCCAATGCAGCCAAATCTGTTTACTCCGACCTTCACCATCGTGTCTCAGGGATGTGGCTGAGGCTGCATGAGAAGAGGGCAATCTGGATTAACGAGGAGCAGAGAGCCGCGGTTTTTTTTTTTAAGTTTTCATTTCTCTGTGGAGAGGCTTCATCTTTTCATTCATTATGAAAATATTTTTTAAATCTTTGAACATGTATTATTTATTTTATTAATTACAACATTTATATTATCTTAAATGTTTACTTTTTCCTTGTTATCCTCTGAACCAGGAGCTACGTTTTTTTATTTCTTTACAGTCCAAACTTCTTTTTTTTTTTTTTGTATGCTGGATATTATATCTCTGTTATGCTTTCTTTCTCGTGAATATTTTTATTTGGGAAAAGTTTCAGATTTGCAGAAAAGTTTCAAAAATCGTACAAAGCATTTCTGTATGGGATCATTGGCAGTGTTTTCTATAGCAAATTGTGCCACTAACCCAAAGGATGTATGTTTTGAGCCATTCAAATCCCACAGGGGCTCATCTGGAGAAAGATGCACAGTTTCCTATAACTATGATTTAGAGCCTCCAAAACCTGATGGAAGACCACTATGAGTCAGAACTGGCTTGATGGCTGTGGGTTTGAGTTTTAATTCTTATTTTATGGTTTCTTTCCTTCTCCTTTTGTTGTGTGCCATCGATTCAGATCCGACTGGAACAGGAGGAGACTGACTCTCCTTCTCCAGCAGGCATCAGGTAGTTTCAGACCACACACCTTTGGGATTGCAGTGCAGCTTCTTGCCACTAGGCCACCAGAGCTCCTTGAGTTTTAATTTTTGTATACCTCTTTGTCATTTCCCGTAATGCCCATAATCATTTGTCAAAAATGAAGAAATTTACATTGCTACATTACTACATTTTAAAGCTATATTCTTTGGAAATGAGTTGCTAAATCTTACACACACTAAAGGAAAGGGAAAATAAATTCCACATCTTGAGAGTGAAGTATCTATACCTCTTAATTCTATTGTTTGCAATCTCCTATAAGAATTATTTTTCTTCTTTGTCCCTCCCATTTACTTACTTAATACCTTATTCATCATTCTGAAAGAATAGACTTGTAGAAAGTTTTTTAATTTAAATTCTATCATTCAGTACTGTTGTTAACTATATTAATGTTCAAGTTGTTTTAACTTTGATCATTGGGAGCTCTTTTAAGTTGATTCCTGTGCCCTTCCAACTTGCCCCATCTGTGATTGTCTGTATATATATATATGTGTGTGTATGTGCTTGTGTGTGTGTGTGTGTGTGTGTGTGTGTGAGAGAGAGAGAGAGAGAGAGAAAACCTTCCTTATTTTCTGGTTCTATAAAGTACTTCAAGCTCATGCTTTATTTTATCTGCCCTGGACTAGAGTTAGTAATTTAAAAAGCCCTGGTTCCTATATGCCTATGTTGACTTCCTTTCAAGAATATCAGATTTTATTCTCGTAAGCAGCTAATTTACTGATGGATGTGTTTGGTTCTGTCAGGTTTTATTTGTTTATCAGAAGAAAAAATTTTGAAGTCATGATTGAATTTGCTGGATTTAACTAACAATGAGCTGTGGACAGTGGTGCCATTGTTTAGCTGTCTGCCTGATTAGAGGCCATCTCAGCTTAACCTTATACCACGATTGTGTAGCCTAACTCTTAATAAAGAACCAGTAGAAATTAACAGACAAGTCTGTATTCTGGGTGGCTCTCTGTGTGGCCCTCTTTCAGCAATTACATCGCTGAGAAGTATCTAAAGCTGAAATCAGCCTCCAGCACTGTTGCTCTGCTCAGAATTCCTTTTTTCTGCTTTCTTGTTGTGTCCATCATATCGGATCCTAATGTCATAAGAGGATATTGCCCCTCCTTTTCCAGTGGAGCATCTGCTTGATTCAAACCATGCACCTTCAGGATTGCAGCAGTTTCTTGCCACTAGGCCACCAGAGCTCCTCTCCTCAGAATTCTTTTCCCTGCTTTGTGCCAGAAAATTGTCTCAAAATGAAGTTTGGGACAATCATGAGACCCAACCTTTGTGTGTTTCCTTTCTGCCAAGGATCATAGTGCTCACTGCTGCCTGTTGTCCTAAGCTCCAAAATATTTGCTTCCTGTGTTTTGTGTGTATAGTTGGTTTTGTTTTGTGTGTGTGTGTGTGTATAGTTTTTAAACATGTTTGTGTTTTGTTGTTTGTTTTCCAAAGAGAGTAACGGTACCACCTTGTCACGGATTGGAAACAGAACACTGTTTTCATTGATACACATTCCCTGTTCCTTTTCTGTCCTCTTTTCCATCTGTATGTACTCTGTCTTGGTTACATCATCTATTCTCAGAGTTTCCCCTTAATATTATGTGCCATTTACTTGCTATAAATACAGTATTAACACTCTATATGTATTTTCAATTCATTCCCCATTTTAATTATCTATGCATGTACAAACAAGGCAATAAGGAGAAAAATATATAATAGAATTTCTTACACTAAAGGGTAAAAATTAGGACACTTTAGTTAGAATATTTTTTAGTTAGAATATTTGAATTAGAAAATTTCATAATCACACATCTGAGCTTTAGTCCATTTCTCCAGTTAATTTAGATATGTGAAACTAATAGTTCCTTTCTCTATCTCTTATCTACCCAAACTAAGCTGTAGAGGCATAGTTCATTGCGAGTTGTACTGCTAACCCGAAGAGTGTACTTCTCTGGTAGTTCAAATACACCAGCTGCTTTGAGGGAGAAAGATGGGTAATCTCTTCTCATCACAGTTTATAGCCTCTAAAATCCAAGGGAGGGCCACTGTGAATCAGAACCAACTTGTTAGGAAAAAGGCAGACTTACATATCTAGGTTTTATTCCTCCCAGTGTTGGTGATAGGGGAGGGCAGAGATACCAAGAATACTACAGAGAATAGTCCATACAAGTTTTTTGAGATTTGAGGATTAAAAAAAAAAAATTTTTATATGCAACTCTGAGAGAACTTTTTCTTGAGACATTCGGATGTTGTGTGAATGGCAAAACAGATTTTACATTTCAGGCTCTCAGAGAGCATGTTCCTCAGTGTAGTTCTAGGTTCAAATTAACATTGTAATATGTGGTAGTTCTATGATTTCTTAGTGTCCTTTAAGACTTCTTGTGGATTACTGGTAAGGAGTTGCTTTGTTATCCCTAAAGTATGCAATCAGAATCCAACAACTGTTCCATGGGGGAAATATGAGAAATCTCCTCCCATGCGATTTCCAGTCTCTGAAAACTTGTTGTGATCAATTCCAATTCCAATTTGAAGGTACATAATAAAACCAATAGTGCCCTTTAAAGAACATGATAGATACAGGATTGATGACCACTATGTAATAAGAAGAGAATAGGTGACATATATTAGCCGATCTCTTCAACTTAAGGATAATTGTTAGTTAAAAATTAAAAACAGCAACAGCTTTGAATCAGTTACCAAAGAAGGATGACTTAAAGGTTATGAAGTTTGTGGTTACTGTCTTTTTAGCTACCAATAAAGAAAATGCTATGATAGGAATTAGATAGAGGGCCTTCCTAGATGAAATTTCACATAAATCTTTATATATTCCTATAAATTAGCCCTATTAATAAAAAAGGCCTGCCTTCCAGGTCCCAACTGCTCCAAATGAGAGACTCCCAGCCTTCAACTGCCTGTTAATAAAAATAGGCTCACATTCTGGGCCCCAATTGCTCCCTATGAGAAACTCCCAGGTCCCAAGTGCTTGTCAATCATAAAGGACTGCCTTTTATGTCCCAACTGCTCCAAATGAGAGGCTTCCAGCCCCTAACCACCTGTTAATTTAAAAGGCCCGCCTTCTGGGTCCCAACTGCTCCAACCCGGAAAGCTGGTCTTTTTGATTAACAGGCAGTTGAAAACTGGGAGCCTTTCATTGGAAGCAGTTAGGACCTGGAAGGCGGGCCTTTTTGATTGACAGGTGGTGAGGGCAGGAACAGTTGGGACCCAGAAACCTGAGGCCCTAAGTCCTTGTGTGAACAATAACAGCAAAGATTCAGCTGAGACTTCATTTAATGTCATCATAGGGGATGTTACCCAAGCGTGCCAGCTGTACATCTCAGCTAAGCCATACATCTCAGCTAAGCCATACAACTCAGCAAGAACACTCCCCCACCTTCCCAGAAGTACATCCTTCCATATCTAGGCGGGCTTCAACTGTATCTGGTAACATGATATTCGTATGCCTGATTTGCTAATAGAGGTACAACATTAAATTGTTGATTTGTTGTATATGGGAAATACATTGTTCTAATTAGTACATGTATCTGTTAATTTGCTATGCAAAGATAACTTGTAGGTTGCTGTGATACTGAAAGCTATGCCACTGATTTGTCAAATGCCACAAGTGTGACCCATGGTGGACAGTTTTCAGTAGAGCTCCCAGGTTAAAACAAACTAGGAAGCAGGAAGTCCATCTACTTCTTAAATAGCAGGCCTCTGGAAACCCTATGAAAAGTAGAGTAACACAGATAATTATAGTACTAGGGGTAGAAACCAGATTGGAAATCAACCAAAATGGGGGAAAATAGTGGCACAGATCCTTTAATAAGTGGAACAGGGAATGTACAAAGCATGGATGCTGGAAAACTAAGAGTTGTGAAAAATGAAATGGACCACATGAACATTGATATTTTAGGCATTAGTGAGATGAGACAGATTAACTTTAGTCACTTTGAATCAGATAATCACATGGTATACTGTGCTGGGAAAGAAAAACAGAAGACGGTTGGTGTTGCATTCATAGTTAAAAAGTAAATTTCAAATTCTGTCCTCAAGTACAGTGTGGTGAGTGATAGGATATTGTCCATATGCATATAAGGAAGACCTGTTAATATGACTGTTACTCAAATATATTCTCCTACAGCTAATGCCAAAGGGGAGGAAATTGAAAATTTTTCTCTCTTTATTTTTACTGTGAGTTTAATGAAACTTTACAGAACATTTTATTGTGCTTATGTGAAACCTATACTTGGACCAAGAGGCAGTCATTAGAACCGAGCAAGGAAACACTGCATGGTTCAAAATGGGGAAGGGGGTACGCCAGGGATGCATCCTGTCTCCATACCTTTTCAATATGTATGCAGAACAGATCATCTGGAACTCTGAGATGTACGAGGAGGGATGGCATCAGGATTGATGGAAGATTCATCAAACTGCGTTATGCAGATAACACAACCCTGCTTGCTGATACTGAGGAGGACCTGAAGCGCTTCAGTACAGATTGAAGCTCAACAACAAGAAAACAAAGATTCTCACCATTGAGCCAATTGGTATGGATGGTAAAGAGATTAAGATAGTTAACAATTTTAGTTTGCTTGGCTCAAGAGTCAACACTCTTGATACAAGCATCTAGGAAATCAAGAGACAAAATGCATTGGGAAAGTCAGCTCAGGGACCTCTCCAGAGTACTGAAGAGCAACGATGTCAGGCTTGAAACTAAGGTTCACCTGATCCAGTCTATAGTCTTTGCGATTGTATGCTGTGCATCAGAGAGCTGGACAGTGACGAGGGATGACAGAGAATTGATGCCTTTAATCTGTGGTGCTGGAGAAGAGTGTTGAACATTGACTGCTAGGAGAACAAACAGGTTTGTCCTGGAGAAGGTGAAACCGGGCTGCACCTTGGAGTCAAGGATTCTAAAGTATGTCTGACATACTTTGGGCATGTTGCAAGGAGACCAGTCCTTGGAGAGGGACATCATGTTTGGGAGAGTGGAGGGACCACGCAGGAGAGGAAGACCCTCAGTGAGATGGATTCAGAGATTGGGGTAGTGGGAGTAGGTGTGTTGGAGACAATGAGGTTGGCATGGGATAGAGCAAGGTTTAAGGCTCTTGTACATATGGTTGCTATGAGTTGCAAGTGACTTGGCGGCACTTAACAACAACAGAAAAATTGGTTTTTCATTCCTTCATTGTTGCACATTTTCCTCCCTACTCCTCATTCTTTTTTTGTTTTTTTAAATGGATTCATTGTTGCATAATTTCTTCCCTCTACCCTACTGCACTTTGCCATGCACCTCTTACACCTCTTATTCTTGACTATAGTTTTATATATATGTATATTTTATACAGATAATGCCTAATCATATATTCCTTTTAAACAGTTCTTTTCTTCATCTATTTCAATGAAGTTTACATTATTTATCCTCTTCTCAGTTTTCCCCCAAACCCCATGTCAGTCCTGTTTTATAACAGTAGTATTATGCAGTATTTGCCCTTTTGTGACTGAGATATTTCACTTGGCATAATATCCTACACAGTCACCCATGTTGTGCAGTATTTTGAGTTCCTTTTTTTCAGGGCTGCATAGCATTCCATTTTGTGAATATGCCGTAGTTTTTCTATCCATTCATTTGTTGATGGACACTTGGATTGCTTCCATCTCTTTACTATTGTGAATAACACAGCAATAAACATGTGTATGTGTATATCTCTGTTTGGGTGATAGCTCTGGTTTCCTTAGAGTATACACGGCCAGTAGTGGAACTGCTGGGTCAAATGGTGTTTCTGTTTCCAACTTTTTGAGAAAGCATCATATTGCTTTCCGTTATAGTTGCACCATTTTACACTTCCAGTATTAGTGAATAAGTGTTACAATGTCTCCTCAACCTTGCCAGCATTTGTTATTTGCTGCTCTGTTGACCTTTGCTTTTGCTGGAGTGAGATGATACTCATAGTTGTTTTGATTTATATCTCTCTGATAGCTAAGGATTTTGAACATTTCATCATGTGTTTATTTGCCATCTGTATGTCTTCTTTGATGAAATGTCTGTTCCTATACTGGGCCCATTTTGCAATTGGTTTATTTACCTTTTTCTTGTTGAAGTACTGGAGTATTCTATAAATTTTAGATATGAGTCCCTTATCGGATATATTATTACCATATATTTTTCCCAGTCTGTGGGTTTCCTTTTCACCTTCAAAGTAAAGTTTGTAGAAGTTTTTATGTGTGCATTGTGATTTGATTCATAGCAAGTCCCATTAATCTATTTTTTTTCTTTCTTGATTGTAGGTTTTTCCAGATGATTGGAAGACAGTTCATGTTATGGATTAGGGCTTCTCAAGTTCTTTCTCAGATGAAGTTTATAATCCTTGCTTTTACTCATAGGTCCTTGATCCACCTTGAGTCGGTGTTTGTGTATGGTATGAGGTGTGAGTCTTGCTTGAGTTTTCTACAGGTGGTTTTCCATTCTTAACAACACACCATTTATTAAAAATACTTTTGCTTCATCACCTAACTGATTTGATCTCTTGGTCCAGTGGTTAGAATCTTTGTTTTCTTGATGTTGAGCTTCAGTCCATATAGGAGGCTGTAGTCCTTGATCTTCTGCAGCAAGCGCTTCAGGTCCTCCTCAGTTTCAGCAAGTAGGGTTGTGTCATCTACATAACGCAGGTTGTTGATGATTCTTCCACCAATCCTGATGACACATTCCTCTTCGTATAGCCCAGAGTCTTGGATGATCTGTTCTGCATACAGATTGAAATGGTATGGAGACAGAATACATCCCTGACGAACCCCCTTCTTGATTTTGAACCATGTAGTGTCTCCTTGCTCTGTTCTGACAACTGCCTCTTGGTCCAAGTATAAGTTTCGCATTAGCACAATCGAATGTTCTGGGATTCCCATTCTTCTCAGAGCCAGCCACAGCTTATTGTGATCCACACAGTCAAAAGCCTTTGCATAGTCAATGAAGCACAGATAGACATTCTTCTGGTATTCTTTGCTCTCTGCTAAGAGCCATCTAACATTAGCTATAATATCCTTAGTACCACGACCTCTTCTAAATCCAAGCTGCATATAAAATTTAAATTTCACTGTCTGTAAAGACAGCTTCATTGGAACACTCAAACTTGAACTCATTGCTGTGGAGTCAGAACTAACTCATAGCTGCTGCTCCAGTGAGTTTTCTGTGGCTTTAAATCTCATTGGAGAAGATGGCTCATCTTTCTCCTTGAGAGTGCCTGGTGGATTCCAAGCACCAGGGAGGCCCTGCCTTTGGGTACTCTCCTTGTGGATGAGGCCACCAGAGTACAGCCATGCTCATTTGTTTATGTATTATTATGGTTGTTTTCAAGTTTTAGTGGTATAACCAAGAAATGACAGAGACCATATGGTCCACAAAGTACCAAATATTTACCACTTTGAGTATATGCTTGATTATCAGCTGAAAGACTGGAGGTTTCAATCTATCTAGATATACCTGCTGATCCACTTCTGAAAAATCGGCCATTGAAAAGCCCTTTGAAACACAGTTGACAAGGACAATATAGGGTCACCTGTGGGTTAGAGTCATTTTAGTCCTCAAACTGACATCATTGCTCCTTAATAATTTGAAGAGGTCGCTAACTACAGACTTTCCCAGTGCAATACATCTCCTGATCTTCTGATTGCTAGTACCAAGTATTTAACTGTCGATTCAAGTAAGATAAAGTCATTGACAGTTTCAATATTTTCTCCATCTATCATGATGTTTCAACATCAAGAAAACAAAGATTTTCACCACTGGGCCAATTGGCAGAATCATGATAGACGGTGAAGAGATTGAGATTGTTGGCAGCTTTAGTTTGCTTGGCTTCACAATTTATACTCTTGATACTAGCATCCAGGAAATTAAAAGACGAATTGCTTTGGGAAAGTCTGCCTTCAGAGACATCTTCAAAGTGCTGAAGAGCAATGATGTTATTCTGGAGACTAAGGTGCGCCTGATCCAGGTGATAGCCTTTGTAATTACTTGCTATGCATCAGAAAACAACAATGACTAGTAATGATAGAAGGAGAATTGAAGCCTTTGAGCTATAGTGCTGGAGAAGAAGAGTATTGAATATACCATGGACTGCTAGGAGGAAATAGAGGTTCGTCCTAGAAGAGGGTGAAGCCAGGTTGCTCCTTGGAGGCAAGAATTTTGAAGCTTGTCTGACATACTTTGGACATGTTGCAAGGAGGGACCAGTCCTTGGAGGGGAATGTCATACTTGCGAGGGTAGAGGGACAGTGCAAGAGATGAAGACCCTCAATGAGATGGGCTGATTCAGTAATTGGGTTGATGGGGATAGATGTGTCAGAGACAATAAGATTGACACAGGATAGAACAGGATTTAGGGCTGTTGAACATAAGGTCCCTATGAACCGCAGGTGACACTCGACTGCACATAACAACAACACCACCACCACAAAGAAAGTACTAGAAACATAATGAACTCCGTGCATTCATTCACATTCGATGCCACCACTTTCTGCTGTGTGACCACAGCTGTGAGGCTTGTGTTAATACGCATGAAGCTCTTTGCATGGTGCCTTGCAGATTGATTAGCAATGCTCAACAAATGTGAACGCTTCTATTTTTTGTACTCCACTGCTGAGAAGTTAGAGGTTCAGAGAGGAGAGGGATCTAGTTAATAGTCTCTGGGTAAGCCAGTGTCATAAAGTAGTTGCCAGAAGCATTCTCTCTTAATTCCAACCTTTCTCCCTTCTTCTGAGCCCAGTGCAGTGTCTTCTTCATTTCCCCCTGATACAGGGGGAAGGACACTCACACCTTTGAGCATCTGAAGTCTCCATGTAGCTTCCCTCCATTCTTGTAAATGTCCTTTAAGAAGTAACTCCCTTCTAAAGCTGTGAGCAAACATAAGCACCTGAGGGGAATGTTGCAAGGCTCTTTCACCTTCCTCAGTTTCCCAAACTCTGGTTCAGTCTGATGCCTTGGACAAGGACCGACCCGCTGTGGGCTTCTGTTTCTTCATGTAAACATTTGCTTTGATGAAATAAGTTGGTTTGCAGGATCTTTTCAGGGGAACGAGCTGCATCAGATAGTCATTGCTCTGTTCTGAGTGCACAGAGGCCATGTCTACTCATTCCTAATGACCCCTGGTTGCCAGGGTAGGGACTCAAGTCACTCACCCACTGAACACACCTTCCTGCTTTATCTCTGAACTGGCAGGAAGTACAGTGATATGTGATGCAGGGACCTGAGCTCCACCTTCTGAACTCGCGGGCACAGGCTGAAGATTTTGGCCAGTAACCGGTCTTCTTGGGGACAGTCTGGTCTGACTCAGCAGAGTCTTACTGCAGTAGACTTAGCTGGGGAAGCTGTAGGTACCAGTGCAGAAGGTCTCTAGGCTCTGTTCTCTCATGACCTCGCAGGACCAGGCCACTTCAAGAGGCCCCAGGCACTTCTCCAGAGCATCACAGAGAGGGGTGAAGATAGAAGACTCTAGCTGGCATTCCTTGAAGCAAAAGCTCCTGGGGATGCAGCACTGACTTAACCCTAAATCCTGGGCTCCAGCTGGGCAGTCCTGCGAAGCCCCACCAGTCAAAGCATCCGTGGTATAGCAGGGTGTTCAATCCCTATGCATCATCCCTGAAACTCAGACCTACCCACTGTCATTGAGTTTGACTTATAGTGACCCTGGAGGAGGGTAGAACTGTCCCATAGGTTTCTAAGATGGTAAATCTTTACAGAAGCACACTGCCTCATCTTTTCCCTGCAGAATGGGCTGATGGGTTTGAGCAGTGGCTGAATGTTTTACCCAGGAGCCACCACGGAACCTTCATCCCTGACACATTATGAATTCAGCCAGCCTATTTAACCTAACAGGACAAATAGCTTGTCAGCATGCTTAAGGGAGAACAAGGTGCCTGGGTCTGATAGGGTGCAGCCAGGAGCATTCCTGAAGAGCTGAAACTGTGGTTTTTGCAAAGATGTGAAAACTACTTTTAGAAGTCAGCAGTTCTTTGCTTAAGTAATATACCCAGACAGTGAAAATACAATCACTCATATGAGTCTGCAAAGGTCCCGGGGAGACCAAGATACCACTGTTCCCTTCTGCCCTTCCTCAGCTAACACCACCAACATCCCTTCTCCCTCCTTCCCTCTTTTCCCCCTGTCCTTCCTCCTTCCCTCCCTGACACTGATTTTTTTCAAAGGCCAGTCAAAGCTTGTGATAAATAGTTGACAAACATTTTAAGAATAAAAGAGGAATTGAAAATTATTGCCTAAATTTTTTCTACCACCTGTGAAATTATTTTCATTTTTCTATGCCTACATGATTTTATATAATTTTTAAAAATAATTTTTATTGTGATTTTAATGAAAATTTACAGAAAATGTTGATTTCCACTCATTCACTGCTGCACATTTTCCTCCCTATGTCCCCAACCCCCTGTTTGCGTTTCTCTTTAAAAAATTCATTCATTGTTGCACAATTTCCTCCCTCCTACTGACCCCAGTCCACTTTCTTATGCACCTCTTATTCTGGACTATTGTCATGCAAATAATACCTAGTCATTTATTCCTTTTAAACAATTCTTTTCCTCATGTATTCCAATGCAGTGTTCATTATCTACCCCCTTTTCTTAGTTTCCCCCCAAACCCCATGTCAATCCTGTCTTATAACTGTGATGTTAAGCAATATTTGTCCTTTTGTGACTGAGATATTTCACTCAGCATAAGTTCCTCCAGAGTAACTAATTTTGTATATTTTGTAAATTCCTTGTTTTTCAGTGCTGTGTAATATTCCATTGTGTGAATATACCATAGCTTCTCTATGCATTCATTTGTTGATGGGCACTTGATTTGCTTCCATTTCTTTGCTATTGTGAACAATGCAGCAATAAACATGGGTGTGCATTGATGTTATATAATTTAAAAAATCATATATATTTTGTGATTTTTTTATCTGTATAAGCTTTCTTATTGCTACATAGTTTTAATGATATATTTTTTTAAATGTTGTCTTTTGAAATGTTACCATAACTGTTTTTAAAAATAATATTTTTATTTATATTGATTTACTTACAAAGTTCGTATACACTGCATTGTCACCTCGGATCTTTCCGATTTTCTTTACCCACCCCTCTCTCCAACCATCAAATTGTGAGACCCTATAATTAACCACTCCCTCCCCTCCCTGCCACCCATCCCTCTGCTCCTCCCCTCCCACTCTTCAATCTTCCTACTCTATAATTGTTGCTTGCCGTCAGGTTGAGAATGACCAACCCTACGAACAAAAGACCTGAAGTCTTTCTGTAACTAATGTCATTTCTCCAAGTTCATAGAGTTTTCAGAGGTATGTGGTTTAGGAAATGGATGCCACTCCTGCTTCCAAACCTGTCTTAAACTAGGAGCTCCACCAAACACTGTCCACCATGGGCAACCGTTATATTTGACACCCCAATGGCACAAGGTTCAGCATCACAGCAAACTCAGATTGCCTCAGTAAAGCAAATTTGCAGAAGAATGCTGTAAGACTTAGAAGAATGTTCCTCCAAAATATAAAAATACGATAACATAATAACATCCTCCAGGATGTCTTGTTGACACTAAACAAGATGCTTAAATCAGAAAACAACCAGACATTCTACCCAACCATCAACCAGAACAAGCACTCTCATCTTACAAATTCCTGCTTCCATATCACCAAGTTACCAAAATGGAGATGAGGAGCGCACCTTAAAAACAGGATCCTGCAGGATGTCTTGTTGACACTAAACATGACTCTTAAATCACATTGTTTTGCAGGATGGATCTTTCCCATTTTCTTCCCCCACCCTCCCTCCACCCATCAAATTGTGCCCTATGAGTAACCCATCCTCATCCCTGTGCTCCTACCCTCCCCCTCTTGGATTCTCATGCTCATTCTACGATAATGGTCTTATATATGTCCTTCCGGGACTGAGTTAGTTCACTTAGCATAATGCTCACCAGGTCCTCCCAAGTTAGGTAGTGATTTACAAAATCTGCATGCTGTGCAGTATTCCATTATGTGAATATACCATAATTTCTCAATCCGTTCGATTGTGATAGGACATTTTGGCTGTTCCCATGTTCTTGCAATGGTGAATAACACTGCTATAAACATCAGTGTACAAGTCTCCATTTGTGCCTCAGTTATCCTTTTCTCAGGGTATATTCCAAGCAGTGGAATTGCAGGATTATATGGAATTTCTTTGTTCAGTTTCTGAGGATATGCCAAACTGCCTGCCAGAGTGGTTGTACATTTTACAATCCCATCAACAGTGTATAAGAGTTTCTATCTCACCACAGCCTTCCCAACATTTATTACTTGCTGTCCTGTTAAATTTTTCCACTGCTACTGAAGATTATCCAAAAAGCACTGGAACAGCACATCAGCAGAGAACTGCCAGAAGTCCAGGCTAGGTTTAGAAGGGGTAGTGGTGCTAGGGATATTGTAGCTGATGTTAGATGGATCTTAGCTGAAAGCAGGGAATACCAGAAGAATGTATATCTATGTTTCATTGACTATGCAAAGGTACTTGACTGTGTGGATCATAACAAACTGTGGCTGACTCTGAGAAGAATGGGAATCACAGAACACTTGATCGTGCTAATGAGAAACCTATACTTGGACCAAGAGGCAGTCGTCAGAACAGAGCAAGGAAACACTGCATGGTTCAAAAGTGGGAAGGGTGACTCCAGGGATGTGTCCTCTCTCCATACCTTTTCAACCTGTATGCAGAGCAGATTATCCGAGAGGCTGGGCTCTATGAGGAGAAATGTGGCATCAAGATTGGTGGAAGATCTATCAATCTGTGTTATGCGGATGACACAACCCTGCTTGCTGAAACTGAGGAAGACCTCATGCACTTGGCTGCAGATGGTTAAGGGCTGCAGCCTTCAATATGGATTAAGGCTCAATATCAAGAAGACAAAGATTCTCACCACTGGACCAGTTGGCAGCATCAGGATGGATGGTGAAGAGATTGAGATTGTTCACAGCTTCAGTTTGCTTGGCTCCACAGTCAACACTCTTGGCACCAGTAGCGAGGAAATTAAGACGTATTGTGATGAGAAAGTCTGCTGTTAGGGAACTTTCCAAAGTACAAAAGAGCAATGGTGCCTTTCTGGAGACTAAGGTGTGTCTGATACAGGCCATGGTCTTTGCTATCACTTATTATGCATCAGAGAGTTGAACAATGACTAAGGAGGATAGAAGGAGAATTGATGCCTTTGAGCTGTGGTGCTGGAGAAGAGTATTGAGGGTACCATGGACTGCCAAGGAAACAAACAGATTCATCCTGGAGAGGGTTAAACCAGGCTGCTCCTTGGAGGCAAGGATTCTGAGGCTCCGTCTAACATACTTTGGACATGTTTTAAGGAGAGACTAGTCCTTGGAGAGGGACATCATGCTTGGTAGGGTGGAGGGACAGCACAGGAACGGAAGACCCTCTATGAGGTTGATTGATTCAGTGACTGGGGTAATTGGGATGGGAGTGTCAGAGATAGTGCGATTGGCACAGAACTGAGCAGAGTTTAGGGGTGTTGTACATAGGGTCACATAATAACAACAACTAAAGTGAGATGGTATCTTATTATGGTTTTGATTTGCAACTTTCTTATTGCTAGTGATTTAGAGCATTGCTTCAAGTGTCTGTTGGTCGTATGAATATCTTCCTCTGTGAAAAACCCTTCCATGTCTTTTGCCCATTTTGTAATTGGGTTATCAATCTTTTTCTTGTGGAGGCCCTGTAGGATTCTGTAAATTTTGATATGAAACCTTTGTCTGAAATGGTGTTGTCAAATTTTTTTCCCCCTTAGTTAGTAGGTTTTCTTTCTAGTCTGTTGGGAAAAGTTTTTGATGTGCACAAGGATTTAATCTTTAGAAGGTCCCATTCATCAATTTTATCCTCTTCAGATTGTGCATTTCTGGCTGTATTTGGCAGTCTCTTTCTACCATAGACTAGGCTGTTTAAGATTGATCCCAGTTTGTCTCTTATAAACTTTGTTTTTGGCCTTTACTCCCAAGTCTCTTATTCCTCCTTGAGTTGATTTTTGTGTGTAGTGTGAGATGTGGATCCTGTTTTAGCTTTCTGCAGGAAGTGGTACAGTTATGCCAGCACCATCTGTTGAAAAAGCTGTCGTTTTCCCATTTGATAGGTTTTATTTCCTTGTCAAATATCAGTTGACCCTAGATACCGGGGTCCATTTCTGGGTTATTGATCCTGTCCCATTGTTCTATGTGGCTGTCATTGTACTAGTACCATGCTGTTTTGGTTACTACCACTGTGTAGTATGTTTTGAGATCACGGAGTGATGCTTCCCACTTCATTTTTGTTTCTCAAAAGTGTTTTGCTTATTCAGGTTCACTTTCCTCTCCAAATAAGCTTGGCAATTTCCCTTTTGATATCCCTGAAAAATGAATTTGGTGTCTGTATTGGGATTGCATTGATCATGTAAATTGCTTTGCTTTGGGATTTTCATTGTCATTTTCACAATGTTGAGTCTTCCTATCCATGAACAGGACACATTTTTCCATTTCTTTAGGTCTTTTATTGTGTCTTGCAGAAATGTTCTGTAGTTTTCTTTATATAAGTCTTTCGTGTCTCTACTTAGTTTCACTCCCAATTATCTCAGTTGTGGTTGGCTATTGCAAATTGTATTCCTTTTTTGGTTTCCTTCTCTGTGTTCTCTTTATTACTGTAGAGGAATCCCACTGATTTTAGGATATTGATCTTATATTCATCCACTCTACTAAATAGGTCTACTAGCTCTAACAGCTTTTTGTTGAGGCCTTGGGGTTTTCTCTGTACAATATCATATCATATCATATGCATATAGTGATAGTTTAATCACTTCTGATCTGGATGCCTTTTATTTCCTTCGCTTGTGCTTGTTGTATTATTCTAGCAAGTACTTCCAACACAATATTAAATAGAAGTGATGACAGTGGGCATCCTTGTCTAGTCTTTGTTCACAAGAAAAATGCCTTTAGTCCTTCTCCATTGAGAATGATAATGGCTCTTGGGAATCAATCTCAATCTCTCTCTCTCTCTCTCTCTCTCTCTCTCTCTCT